>NC_081451.1:1983823-1985935 GCF_007210705.1 Tigriopus californicus
TAAATAGACGAATTATAATCTTTCATTTTAATAGTACTGGGGATTACATTCCCTGTAGCGGTTAGAAAAGCCCGTGAAAAACCAAACCGAAAAAAAAAGAAAAAAAAAAGAACGGAACGGAACATATTACAGAATCATGGGGGACCATTGTTCGTGGTAGAAGCCCCACTCACTGGTATCACAGTCATCATGTCATCAATTTAAAACCTCTAAAAATTAATATTCAAGTCGAATATATAAAAATGCACGTTTTCGAAATTCAACTAAAAGACAAAAAAATCATTTCAGCTTTTGGGAATCTTACTGGCTACTACAATTGGCTTGATAACATCCGACATTCGTTTATCAGAAACACGCTTCCTACAAACAAATTTATCCCCGAATTTCCAAGCACCAATCATCGAAAATGTATCCCAGCCTACAAATTCCAAGCCGGAAAGTGCCTTGGCTCTTACACCATCATTTGAAAACATTTCACCAGAGGCAACAATCGGAAACAATGAAATAACATCTTTTGAAGAACCACCAAAATCAGACACAATTTCGAACACCCAAGTCTTCCTTCCTTTCGAGACAACTTCTTCATCAAGCCCAACATCGACGATTTCTGAGTCACAATTAAGTTTAACCATGAACTCCTCTTCATTTCAAACCATCGCTTTGGGTCCTGGATCTTCATCTGATAACATTCAAGGACAAATAACACCTGGAATTGATCAAATAATACCTTTTGCAGAACCCTTTCAATCAGACACAAGTTCATCCTCTCCAAATATTTTGCAATCTTTTGAGCCAGCTTCTTCATCAAGCCCCAGTTCAACTGTATCTGAGTCAGAATCAACTTCAACCATGACATCCACTTCATCTGTGCCCATGCCGTCATCTTCCATGATAACCTCTGATTTAAACTCAAGTGCTTCCACCCAAGATTTTTCGCCATCTTTTGAGACAGCTTCTTCATCCAGCCCTAGTTCAACGATTTCTGAGCCAGAATCAACTTCAGCCATCACATCCACTTTTTCTGTGCCCGTGCCGTCATCTTCCATGGAGACCTCTGAATCAGTCACAAGTGCATCCACCCAAGATAATTCTCCACCTTTTGAGACAGCCTCTTCATCAAGCCCTAGACCGACGTTTTCTGAAACAGAAGTAACTTCAATCAAGACCTCCCCTTCATCTCAAACCATCAATTTGGTTCCAGGATCTTCATCTGCTAACATTCCAGGACAAATAACACCCGGAATTGATCAAATAATACCTTTTGCAGAACCCTCTCAATCAGACACAAGTTCATCCTCTCCAGATATTTTGCCATCTTTTGAGACGGCTTCTTCATCAAACCCCAGTTCAACGATTTCTGAGTCAGAATCAACTTCAGCCATGACATCCACTTTATCTGTGCCCATGCCATCATCTTCAATGGTGACCTCTGAATTAGACACAAGTGCATCCACCACAGATGTTTCTCCATCCTTTGAGACAGACTTTTCGTCAAGCCCCAGTTCAACGATTTCTGAGTCAGAATCCACTTCAACCCTGACATCCACTTTATCTGTGCCCATGCCATCATCTTCAATGATGACCTCTGAATCAGAAACAAGTGCATCCACCACAGATGTTTCTCCATCCTTTGAGACAGACTCTTCGTCAAGCCCCAGTTCAACGATTTCTGAGTCAGAATCCACTTCAACCCTGACATCCACTTTATCTGTGCCCATGCCATCATCTCCAATGATGACCTCTGAATTAGACACAAGTACATCACCCACAGACGTTTCTCCGTCCCTTGAGACAGATTCTTCGTCAAGCCCCAGTTCAACAATTTTTGAGTCAGATTCCACCTCAACCCTGACATCCACTTTATCTGTGCCCATGCCATCATCTTCAATGATGACCTCTGAATCAGAAACAAGTGCATCCACCACAGATGTTTCTCCATCCTTTGAGACAGACTCTTCGTCAAGCCCCAGTTCAACGATTTCTGAGTCAGAATCCACTTCAACCCTGACATCCACTTTATCTGTGCCCATGCCATCATCTCCAATGATACCTCTGAATTAGACACAAGTACATCACCCACAGTGTTTCTCATCCTTGAGACAGAATTCTTCG
>NC_081451.1:1986863-1987051 GCF_007210705.1 Tigriopus californicus
TTAAGTCAGACTTGGATAAGTTTTTGACTAAAATTCCAGATCAACCTTATATTCAAGGATTAGCCAGATCAGCCAATTCTAATTCGTTGGTCAATCAAATAATATATATAAATAAAAGTCAAGTAAAATGAATAATCTTCTCGTCTTGAACTGCTGGGATTCCAATCCCGGTAGCGGTAAGGAAGTCC
>NC_081451.1:1987888-1988929 GCF_007210705.1 Tigriopus californicus
TTTTATGTTTTGTTTTATGCCGACCTTTATGGGAAAGTTGCCCCAAACTTATGCGTTTGGCATCAAGAAATCATGAAACCCAAGTATTGCCATTGTGGGAGTGTTGTTCTCCTGTTTATTTCCGGATGTTCCAATATACCCTTGGAATTCGTCAGGATACTGGACGTCAAGTCAACAAAGTGCTTGATGCCATTGAGAACTATCTATGAAGCCTGCAAAATTAGCATTTAGATATGCCTGAATTGCTGTCTAAAAGATGGACAATGATATACATCGTTGTGAGAGGAGACTGTGTAGACGTTTCTCATACTAGTGAAGACCGGCTCTTGATTGGCATACTATTGCAAGCTATGAAAAATGAATCTGATAAGGCTCAACTTATGGCAAAAGATCCATCAACTTTTAAAGAAGGCCAAAAGTTTATTTTGGAGCTGGAAACCTCTCAAACTGGTGCTACGTTAATGGGGTACCCCCACGTGGTTTCGTGAGCGCATATTTTGAGATGCAATTTGTACCCAGTTGCATCTATTGCGAGCATCAGATAGTTTCGTGAACGCACATTTAGAAATGCGCCTGGCTAAAATTTAGTACCATCGCATTTCGAAATATGCGTTCACGAAACCACGTGGAGGTACCCCATTGGTCAACCATCCTCGTCCTCTGGTATCAAGGCAGTCCATGGTGCTCGTTCTTCACCGTTTAAGGCTAACAAGTTTAACCCAGGCAAGGGTTCCCACCAATCTAAAACGTGTAGCGGTTACGGGAATCCAAGACATCCTTGCGATAATGTCCCGCTCGCACAGTCACACATCTTCGTTGTTCCAAAGTGGGACATATCGCCAAATGCTGCATGTCTGCTAGAAGACGCGATAATGGCAAGTCAACGAACGATAATTCCACAATGTCAAACACGACGGAATTGAACACAATTGATGTTGCTTCAACTTGATCCCTTCCCGCCGTGGAAGTGCAAATCTGCATCCCAAATGTATCGAGTTCCTTTTCCATTATGGCTGTTCCAGACACCGGGGCTGGGATTTC
>NC_081451.1:1988960-1990003 GCF_007210705.1 Tigriopus californicus
CTATTGTCCTGCCGTCTAAGAATCAAACTCTGAGTTCCAGAAAGTGGCAGATTAAATCAAAGGAGGCAAGTAAGGCAGGGCATTCAAAGAGGGAGGAAGCCAAAAAAAGAGGGGAAAATCTGCCCTCCCGTTTTTCTTCTGTCTAAATTAGAGCATAAATCCAAGAAAACCTCCATTAAATTGTTCAATGCATCAATGGTAAGGGTCTAATGCTGAAACAAGTGAAAACAGCGGTAAGGAAGTCCGCAAAAAACCCTCTGGAAAACAACCTCGAGGGGTGGAAACTTGCCCTGGATAAATTCGTCCAAACGGATGGTCAAGTTGTAGGCAACATTGATGCCGACAATGGCAATGGGGATAAAGATGTCTAAGAGTTTGAGTACTCATACATCGCTTTCAAAACAAGTGTTATTGTCCGTAGGCGACAATTTGACTCAACGAATTCCCTTCCACTACCTAGCTCATTTCCCCCTCCATCCATTTTGCAGCGTACCACCGAGGGAGAGTGTTTTCCAGCCAAACGCCCACCAATGCTTGAAATGGATACCAATCATAGGAAATTGGTTTTATGTTTTGTTTTATGCCGACCTTTATGGGAAAGTTGCCCCAAACTTATGCGTTTGGCATCAAGAAATCATGAAACCCAAGTATTGCCATTGTGGGAGTGTTGTTCTCCTGTTTATTTCCGGATGTTCCAATATACCCTTGGAATTCGTCAGGATACTGGACGTCAAGTCAACAAAGTGCTTGATGCCATTGAGAACTATCTATGAAGCCTGCAAAATTAGCATTTAGATATGCCTGAATTGCTGTCTAAAAGATGGACAATGATATACATCGTTGTGAGAGGAGACTGTGTAGACGTTTCTCATACTAGTGAAGACCGGCTCTTGATTGGCATACTATTGCAAGCTATGAAAAATGAATCTGATAAGGCTCAACTTATGGCAAAAGATCCATCAACTTTTAAAGAAGGCCAAAAGTTTATTTTGGAGCTGGAAACCTCTCAAACTGGTGCTACGTTAATGGGGTACCCCCACGTG
>NC_081451.1:1991003-1997079 GCF_007210705.1 Tigriopus californicus
TGACATCCACTTTATCTGTGCCCATGCCGTCATCTTCCATGAAGAACTCTGAATTTGACACAAGCGCATCCACCACAGAGGTTTTACCATCGTTTGAGACAGATTCTTCACCAAGCCTCATTTCAACGATTTCTGAGTCAGAATCCACTTCAGCCATGACATCCACTTTCTCTGTGCCCATGCCGTCATTTTCCATGGAGACCTTTGAATCAGAAACAAGTGCATCCACCACAGATGTATTTCCATCCTTTGAGACAGATTCTTCGTCAAGCCCCATTTCGACGAATTCGGAGTCAGAATCAATTTCAACCATGGCATCCACTTCATCTGTGCCCATGCAGTCATCTTCAATAATGACCTCTGTATCAGACACAAGTGCATCCACCACAGACGTTTCTCCATCCCTTGAGACAGATTCTTCGTCAAGCCCCACTTCAACAATTTCTGAGTCAGAATCCACTTCAACCATGACATCCACTTTATCCGTGCCCATGCCGTCATCTTATATGATGACCTCTGATTCGGACAAAAGTTCAATATCAACATATGTGCCTTCTTCGTCCATGATGACGTCTGGATCACTCCCCACCTCAACTTTTGCCCCGAGCACCTTTCCTATTTCTGTGTTATGGCCATTTCCTCAATTTACTTCATCAATTACCACTGGTACCATATTTCCCACTGTTGTAGTCACACCACCTGCTGTTGTGACTCTTCTTACTCTGACCACATCTGAAAGGGTTAAGTTTGAGGAGTGTGAAAAAATGACCTGCTCTCTTAAAGGCATTGGGTTTAGAAGGTTTAACTTTCGAGGATCTCTCCAAGACTGCTGTAAAAACTGTATGTCAAAAAACTTTTGCTTCATCACGTCCTTTTTTCAAAGTAATATTTGTCGATGCGCTTCAGCATGTTTGCTCAAGGGATGGACTTCTACTCATTCTAAAGTTGGTGCCTTAAGGGATGCCTCTTGTTCAAACCTTGCCAGGCCCCTGCACTCTTAAAACGTAAGTTGCCGATAAAAGAGTGACAAATTTTACACAGTATTATTGTCATAGAATTATTGTTTAATGATCAATTTTCTTCGGTTCAAAATTAAAACTGAGCTTTCGCAAAATTTTTGAACGTCAAAACCCAACGAGAAGCAAATGGAAAATGGCCTCTGAATACATCCTTCTTACAATTGTAATTGTCTTACATCGAATAAAAATTCCATTCATGTCAATCAAACAGGGAGTTAAACCACATAGGTTTGAACAATTGGTTGAGGTATTAAAAGAACAAACATTGCAAAAAGAATGGAGCAAAGTAAATTATTTTGCTCTCACTTTGAGTTCCTGCTTTGGGAATCGATTTGATATTTTGTTGTTTGCATGCTTATTTGAAATGAAACATCTATACGTCCAATTTTGACTTTAGTTATGTTTCTTATCTTATGTACAGTAGGTCCATCCTCAAGACAGATTAAAATCGACGTCCGGATATTATCTTAGCCATTTACAGGCCATTGGGCTGAAGCAAAGTTAAATTAGCCTGTTGCTTCCTCATTTATTTCCAATTTAATGCCTTGCCTCAAAACACCAGAATGAACAAGTTATACAACCATGAGCAACAATGATTGTCTTTCATGAGCATGCCACACCTCCCCGGCCAGATCTGGACTCAACCGGGTCGAAATCTGTCTGGATGGCGTACAATACGACCAGAACTTGTGACTTGTGAGGGAGGCGAACTTTCCAAAACCGCGGGCTTCAAACGATCACTAGAAACTGAACGGTTTTTCAAATTGATGTCTAGTAGGAAACTCCAACGGAGTTTTGGTTCGATCGGTTCGAATCCAAACAAACGGCCGCGACGAGAGAGAAGAAGGCACATAAGAATGAGAAGTTCCGTGAAACACCGTTGGGGGATGTAGCAGTTCTTGTAAATTCTTACAAAGATTTTTGAAAAGAAGTGAGTGGGTCATAGGTTCAACAGGGACCAAGCCGAAGGTGCCTGATACACGTAAGCTTGCTCCGTAGACCAACTGAGGTGATGAAAAATTCGAGTCATCCTTGGGTGTAGACCGAATGCCCAAAAGTACCCTAGGAAGATGATGGAACCAGTTACATCCAGCCAAACGAGCACGTAGGGAACCCTTGATTTGTTGATGTAGGCGTTCCACTGTACCATTGGATTGTGGATGATATGACGTGGTATGATTTAGATTAGTCCCAAGTAATCTTGCCAATTCTTCCCACAGTGCCGAGCTAAACTGAGCACATCGATCCGTGATTATTGATTGAGGAACCCCAAAACGAGAAACCCACCCCTCAAGAAGTGCCCTATCACACGACGTTGTGACACCTCCATGGGTATCACAGGCACTCGAGTGTGACAGTTGACTTTGGCCCGCTGACAAGACAAACAGTGCTTGGTTCACTTGGTCACATCACGATTCATTCCATGCCATACGAAACTCAAATCAATCAACCTTTTTCCCGCGAGGGCTCCCGGATGAGAGGTCGAATGGACAGCGTCAAACACCACACGCCGTATGCACTCAGGGACCCTTAGACGAGGACTTGGGAGGCTCATATCACACAGCAGACGGACTCCCGATAAAGGTTGAACCATCTCCCACTTCAAGCTAGTGAGAGAAGATCGCACGAAAGGAGTCCCAAGATCTGCCACTTGAGCTTCCTGAACGAGTTTCAGGGAGACATTTATCATGGTTTGCTGGTTTTGTTCATTCCTCCTATTTCTTGAACAGCATTATGGTGTGGTTATTGGCCAGATCACTACGCAAGCCAACAACTTTGCAGGCTAGGCTCAAGATATGGAATTGGATCCCAAGGCCTAATTGCAACCACAAGCATTTCACGATCAGAAACCCATAATGAATATTACTTATAGGCCCACAAGCTGGAGCGTCAGTGCCAGATACAGTTGGTTGTTACTATACAGCTTGGGATAGAAATAGAAATATAGAAATGAAATCATTGTCAAGTAAACGCGTTTCATTCCATGGAGTAAAATCAAAGACAACAGCTCAGCCAAAAAGCACCGTGCATGCATTGGATTTTGGCATTTTTTCCATTTTAGATGTTTGTCTAGGCAATTAGCATTGTGGTATTGAGCCAATTTGACTGTGCGTCAGCTGATTATCACCAAACCTGCTCATTTAGTAGAGTTTTGTACCACAACTTGCTCAAAATCACTTGATTATTGAAAATTCAATGGGCGAATGGTGCGACTTGACTGTAATGTTTGGTCTTAGTTCTCTCTCCCCAAAATGCCCAAAATCAGGGTTCCGGACCACATTTTTCCTTGAATTTCCTTTACTTCACATCCCCTATAAACATTCAATGCTCTCTGCAGGTGTCAGTAATGGAGTGTTGACAATTTGGCGAGTAATGGTCACTAATATCAATTATCTTGGTTGGTGATCTGAGAGTGATACACTTGGTTTGTCATGTCTTGGTCTCTTCCATGTCATGTCATTTTTATGGGAAATCTATGATTGACATTCTTTTATACAGATTCATAGACAGGCGGATAGACGGGATAGACACTCACCAACGAATACTTTGTGCCGCAACCCCACGTTTATTAAATCAACTTCTTCATTCTGGTCCACCCCTTTCCTGGTTTTGATTGAACCCATATCAAGCTCCCTGGGTTGCTTGCATTCGCATTTCCTGATGACAGGGCTTCAATGATCTTGGATGGCCAAGTCTTGAGAAATGAAATCAGGATGGGCGGGCCCCTGTACTTCAATAAGTGAGACCAATTTGGCCACACTTGGCCACCAATGAAGGACCATTCATGCCCTTCTCTTCAGTCTTGAGTCCTCTCTGGATCTTGTCAAGGACATCTAAAGAAAGAGACTTCTAGAAATACATGATCTTGTGAAACGAAGTTTTCAGTTGAAGAAAAGATGGTCAGAGGATATTGATTGGCTTTGATATCTTAAATGGCTCTAATCCGGTGTGAGGGGACGGGTTGAGTTGGCCAACTGCTTGAAGTGGTTCGACAAAATGGTAGTGAGGTCAGCCCAAGGGCGGGCCATTAAATAGTAGTCACACACAATGATTTAAAAGCCGGTTTCACTTCAGATTTGTAGGATCAGAACACCGTCACTTGAAATCTAGCCCTTTTAATGTCCGGCACCTGTTGATTTTTAGGGTGATTAAGTGTCCATGGTAGAGCCGTCCTTGCATCAGCGTACGACGAGAAGGACGATATAAGGGGTAATAGTTCTTGAGCAGATATGAACAGGATAAATACGTAGTAGAGGCGCAAGGATGGAACTCTAGGGAACTCCAGAAGCTACGTTTTGCGTAGCCCTCAATACTCCTTCAACCTTCACTTTCTGAGTTTGATTCGTCAGAAATTGTTTAAGCCACATTGAGCCACATATTGATATTTCCCTTCCCCCCGATACCTATGTCAGCAAAGCAATTAAAACAAAGAATATGGTCCACTTTGTCAAACGCTTTAGCGAAGTCTGAGTACATAACGTCTAGCAGTCATTATTCGATTGTCCCCAATTACGTCGTCAAAAAGCTGAGGTAACTGGGTCAAGGTTCTAAAATGACATTGGAACTCATGCTGTGAGTCAGGGATGCTATCTTTAAAGTAAAGATATTCTTCAAGCTTTACCTTTACAAGTTTTTCCATTATTTTCGCAACATTTGATGTCAATGAGATCGGTCGGTAATTTGCCGGCGGCCTTCTCTCCCCTCCTTTATAGATTGGGGCAATATGAGCGTGTTTAAATTGAATTGGAACCTTTCCTTCTGCGAATGATCGGTTCATTGCCTAAAGCAGGAGTGGAGCCACTACATTTGAAGTACGTTTTAGGAATCACTGGCTACATTTATCGTGAAGTGAGAGGAAATATGTAGGTACAACGGTGCCAGTGCCTAAAAGAGAAAAAAAAAAATATTGCGACTCTTGGTCATGTCATGGCGTAAAAATAACTATAAGATAAAATCTGATGTATATACATTATACAAAGGTTTGTTGATAAAACAAGAAAAATGTCAAGAAGGTAAAGGCAATAAAATAGTTGACTAGAAAGTGATATCACAATGAGTATGACTAGAATTGGTTCAATGCACATGAAAAAAGGTAAGAGATGAGTTACAGATAGTACAAAGACAGGTAGGTAGAGTTAAGTGATGAAAATCTTGGTTATTGCAATAGATGGGATGGGCCAGATTGAACAGATCCTTTGTCAACTCCCGTCGCTGATGGCATTTGGCTGGGAGCCGAACAAAGGTGCGTGACCGCCAATACTCCGACGGGATGTCGGGCCAAGGACAATAAGGTGTTATTGAGTCCTTGACCGGGAAGGACAACTTGTGTCCGGACATGGTCAGGTTCCCAACACTGTTGGACACTGACCTTGCCAGCCCAATGGTGAGGGGCTCGGTTTCACATAGAAAATGTGTCCATGCATTGTTGGCATATTGGGGCACGCAGAGGTATCGCTTGAGGAACTTGGTGTAGGTGGCATCGGCGGATTTGAGGGCGGATTGGGCGGAGTTGGGAAGCCAAAGGTGTAGGCCGTAGAGAAAGATTGGGGTGACGTAGATCTGGAAGAGTTGAAGGACTATTGGGAGGGGAAGATTCTTCATGGGAAGTCTATTGCATATGTATCCGATCCTAGCCCTGGCCTTAGTTATTGTGGATTTGAGGTGATTGGTGATTGAGAGTTGGGTGGAGAAGGTGAAACCGACATAGTTAAAACTATTGACGATTTCAATCGGACTATGGTGGATATGGAAGGAGGTGGGAGGCAGATGACCTTTATGGAAAACCATGGCCTTCGTCTTGATGGTGTTGACTTGAAGGCCGTTCTCTTGGCAATAACCGTGGAGTTCATTGATGGCATTTTGCAATTCCACGGCTGAATTAGCCACGAGAACCAGGTCATCTGCATATTGAATATATTGAACAGGAAAATGGTTGATGGTGGGGCCTTGGTGTGTGCGGGCTTCAGGCAGGTCAGATACATAAAGATTGAAAAGAATTGGCCATAGTGGATCCCCCTGCGGAAGGCCAATGGAAGTGAAGTAGCAGGGGGATAGGT
>NC_081451.1:1997115-1998798 GCF_007210705.1 Tigriopus californicus
TCTGGTGAGGACCTATCCCCCTGCTACTTTCCTTCAGTTGGCCTTCCGCAGGGGGATCCACTATCGCCAATTCTTTTCAATCTTTATGTATCCGACCTGCCTGAAGCCCTCACACACTAATGCCCCACCATCAACCATTTTTCCGTTCAATATATTCAATATGCAGACGACCTGGTTCTCTTGGTTAATTCAGCCGTGTAATTACAAGATGCCTGAGGTATTGTTTTTAGATGTATGATAAAACTGTAATTTATGTACTCCTTACAAACATAAATGTATTATTGGATATTTGATGGAGAGCTCCTAAGCTATTTTTAAATTTAAGACTTAATCTTAGTTATAATTACCCAGGCACCAAATGTCCCAATTGTAGTGTGGCTTTGATTTTAACATTCAAAGTATATTAATGATATTTGTTTTGACTTTATAAAGCTGTTTTGCATCAAGATAATGAATTGATATCTCAAAAAAAGATTGTAGTGTATGTCTTGGAAATTAAAAACATTAGTCAAAAGGCTAGTAGTTACTTCCTATTTATGGATTTTAAGACAGCTTAATTTTTTTCATTACTGAATTTATTTGCTGGTTAACATCTAGATTAGGTAAAGAAATAACATGATTTAGGGTTTAAAAGTGTTTGCTCATCAACCCCCATTTGGACAATTGTATTTACTTTTGGACACGTACTGCCCACTTTTGTTCACTTTTGGACACGTACTGCCCACTTTTGTTCACAAAAGTACAATTGTCCAAAAGGGGGTGATAAGCAAACACTCTTGAACCATACATCATGTTATTTCTTTTTCTAATCTAGACGTTAGTCAGCAAATAGAACAGATAATGAAATAGCTAAGCTTTCTTAAAATATCTAAATATGAAATAGCAACTAGCCTTTGTAGAAAACAGACACATAATCTAACTAAAGTTTTTTATTTCCAAGATGTACACTGAGATGTGTTCTTGAGATCTCAATTCATTATCTTGATACAAAACAGCTTTTGGTGGCTGGGTAATTTGAACTAAAACTAAGTCCTAAATTTACAAAAAAAACTTGGCAGCTTGACATGAAATATCCAGAATACTTTTTATATTTGTAAGGAGTATATGAACTGCACTTTTTTCATACATCTAAAAACTTATATACATATGTTTCTTTAGGGAACCAAGTGATTCTTCTCATTTTTTGACATTCAGCGCATCTTTAAAAGGTAAAGAAATATGCCCAACAATTTCTAAAGCAACTTGCTCATAGAAGAGATACCATAAGAGGAAAAATATGCCATTATCAAATCTTAGCAATTGAGTAAGGTGTTCAATCTATAGTATTAGCTCTTTTTAAGAGAAAATCTCAAGTGACTGATGATTATAAGCAAAAATATTGTTGCAACAAAGTTAATAATGTTCAATAAATGAAGGTATGTAACCAGAATGTAAAATTTAGCTATTCCAGTTCTTGAATCCTTTGCATCAGTTGCATTCTACTAGAGGGAGGCTTTGCTCTCGGCTTGCTGTCTAAACAAAGATGAAAAGAGTTAAGAACCTGTCATTCAAATATCTTTTTTTAGTATGTTAAATGTATACGGCAAAGGTTTTAAAGACTTATCTTGCTCTTGGAACCATCAATGAATAATGTTTGAAGCAAAAGATGGGTTTCAAGTGGAATTTTCTTCAGATTGGTAGTTT
>NC_081451.1:1998834-2001728 GCF_007210705.1 Tigriopus californicus
AGAATAATGTTTGAAGCAAAAGATGGGTTTCAAGTGGAATTTTCTTCAGATTGGTAGTTTTATGGTTTCGCATTTTTTGACACTTTTGGATAGGGGTGGACAAAAGTGTCCAAAAATGAAATGCACACCCTGGCAATGTGAGGGCTGAATCCTTCGAGCTGATTCACTATTCCTAGAAAGGATCGAAGTTCGGGCTTGGTTGTCGGTTGAGGGAAATTCCCGATCGCACTTAATTTGGAAGGGTTAGCTTCAATGGATCCGTGAGTAATTTGATAACCAACAAATTTTATGGACGTAGCACCAAGAACCGACTTTTCTTTACTCACTGTCAATCCATGTCTGGCACGTCTTCACAGAACATTGCACAGCAACAATACCATCCCCCGCAATCTCTTATAGAGACAAATCCCATTGGGCTCCGGAGAAATTTGTATCTTCCGAAGATTGTTATGAAGGTAATCAGGTCCTGGGCATCAGGGTGTAATGGCATTTGCCAATACCCTTTCACCAAATCAAGTTTGACAAAGTAACGATCCGTAGAACGAAAGTCACCAACAGCTTCTGTAGTAGTATTAGTGTGATGATGGGTAGTTCGAAGAACTTGCGAATTGAGCTTGGTCAAATCAGGGACTCTAAAGAGAGGAAACGACACGACTTTCCCCTGACCGCCAACTTAGGCCATTGCGTTGAATCAAGACAGTAACTCAAGTATCAATAAAACAAAATTTCGCATACTACATAGAGCATTTCATTGTTTTTTAGCAAATAATCATCTCTTTAATTTACAACTCTGTCCATATACTAAATATTTCTGAATCAATTAAAAGTCAGAAGAATGAATGAAATACCCAAGCACATCAAATTAATCAAAAACAATCAAATTGTCTTTCAAATCAGTGAAATATTGCATAAAACTGGCTCAAAAACATGCATAGATAGAAAATCAATAAGAATCATGGATGATTTATGAGGATCTTGCACTAAAAAAATATTAAAGAAATGCATGGAATAAGCAATAAAAGTACATGTGCATAAACATTAACAAATTATTATTATTATTAACAAAATATTAACAAGTTTTATAAATTTTTTACAATATTGATAATAACCAATACTCTTTATACTCACCCATGGTGATTTGAGTGGTATCCACAATAAACAATAAACAATAAATTAGAATATCTGGGATGGACAATTGATTATTTTGTCGTAATCCACACATTTGATAAAAAACATCAGGCATTGGTGAAAAATGAATGTGTTATCTTTTTGTAGAATTAAAATTTCTACTTATTAGGAAAGTTGCATAAAAGGCAGGCATTATTTAAGGGACACAGAGCAATCCCAAAGTACAGCAGACTAGATCTCCATTTGAACTTTGAACTTCAAGTAATTATTTCTCTTCCAAAAGCATCCAAAACAATAAAGAAGTCAAATAAAACAGGTGCCATATCTCTTAAAATTATCATTCCATGATTATGAAGCATCCACATGCGTTTAAAGAGCAATATGTAGCTCAGAGCTACAGTTTGTCTACTTTGGGATTAAGGGTCATTCCCAGAGTGAGAACCATAGTTTCATAACAAGTTCACCAAATAACTTGAAATCAGGTCAAGATGTTTCTGAAACAATTTTCTACAAATAATATTATTAACAAAAGAGTATTGATTGATTGTGTTTAGAGCAAATTCTTGATTAATCATGAAAACCTAATTAACACTTTCAGTTGTTATACTTTAAGACATATTTAAAGTCATTTCAAATATATTAACATGCCTGGTTTTAAGCACATACCATCAATGGTAACGAAAGTGATATTAGCCACATATTTTGTTCAATGATTATGCCAATAATTGACAATCAAAAAATTTAGCAGCAAAAGTTTAGGCCTTACAGGCGGGAAAGGTTTGGTGATCACAAAAAAATGACGTTTCCTTGCTTTAGTGTCCTTGATCAAGTCTACACAGAAGCATATATTACCATTAAGTTTCGGCATAATGACCGCGGGGTGGCACCATACTTTTGGGACATCTCCAACACGCTCCATTATTTTACGCTTTTCCATGTAATCCAAAATTTCTTTTAATTTGTCAACATAAGTATGTGGCACGGGTCTTGTTGTATGGAGTAACCTTGCAAAAGGTTTGAAATCGTGTTTTAGGGTAATGACCATCGGCTCACCTACGACTGGTCCGTACATTGGACAAAGTTCCCCAGAATCGTTGAATACTTTGTGGCAACCCTGCCATACTCGCCACCCACCCCTTTCTCCTGATCACGTCTATGCTCTTTTCTTTCCTAAAAATATTGTACATGTTTTTCCAGATAATAAATCAACTACCCCCGTGATCGGCCGATTTTTTCCGAATACGCAGAGCAAAGTTTCTGCTTCACAACAGTTAAGATTGTCGGATCAGATGATGAAACTGGAAAGACGAAACTCAGGTCTGGCGATCATGCCAAACTTCTTGGTAAAATGAAGGAATCGCAATGTCTTCCTTTTCATTTTGCGCACGAGATCATTCTACTCCTGAAATTTCAGCAAGAAACGATGCAAGGACGAGGGAAATATGGACCAATAATGTTCAATGCTTGCAAACCTTGAATTCTTGACAAATCACAACTTTGATGTTTTGAGCCATAAATTGATCAATCAGTATGTCAACAAAAAACTGACCAATCTGGCACAATGATGCTCCTTTAATAGATACAATGGTGTGACTCGTTGGGGTTCAGTTTTATTTGATCACTAATTCCACTCTCCGTAAATAATTGGTAGCCCATAGCACAAATCCCAGCCCCGGTGTCTGGAACAGCCATAATGGAAAAGGAACTCGATACATTTGGGATGCAGATTTGCACTTCCACGGCGGGAAGGGATCAAGTTGAAGCAA
>NC_081451.1:2001779-2007315 GCF_007210705.1 Tigriopus californicus
TATGGTCACTAGAATTGACCCTAAATCCTGGGTTGGGACAAAGCTCATGGAGCCTGTTGACTAATATCATCGCATTTCACAAGGCGCTTTATGAATAAGAGTTTCCCTAATGGCACTACCTTTTGGTGACATTGAGGAAGCCGCTTCACCACAAATATTGGGAGGTCACTGTCTTACTTTTCAAACCAGAAGAGGTACAAAAAGGCAAGATACAAAATCTAATATTTCGACAAAAAAACAAAATTAAGGTTTCAAAAAGTTTTTAGTAAAAATAGGAAATTCTAAAGTAGGAAAAAAACAAGTCGAAAACAGCTTCTTGGCCAAAATGTATGTTTTATGCACGTTAATGAGTAAAACTGCAACTGTATCTTAGAATACAATGCTACATTTATTTCATAGATAAGATAACTGAATTTCTTATTCGATCCCTTGACAAGGAACTATTAAGCCTTAGAAGTGCAAATCACCTCTCAAAATTTGATGATGATGCGTCTTCTGTTTCTGCCTCAATGTCCCATTGCCTAATTTACGGCTAATTCCTGTTTTTAAATTATGATGGGTTTGACATTTTTTACATGCTTTCAAAATCTCATACATAATTGGTGATTTAGGGAATGTAATGTCCGGAATAGAAACTACATCATGGCAAGTCACCAGAAGTTTATTTAGCAATCATCACTGCCTCTTCCCTATTTCCTTTGGTGTTTCTGACATTCCAAATATGGGCCCATATGGGTATGGTTTTGATTGGGCACTAATGAATCTAAGAAGTAAATCCAAGGAAAATTTTATTAGGGAAATATGTCGGAAATGTAAATAAAATGGAAACATGCGGAAAGTGTCAAAATTCTCGAGAAAAGGTCCTTTAAGCACAAAATTCTGCAAATTCAGAAGAATATCATCACACATCAATGTTTTTGAAGCACATATTTCACCCCTGGAACGATTTCTGTTTGAAAACAACACAAAAAGGAAAATTTTGTTGAAACTGGCGGGGCGGGTTTTTGTCCCAGATTGGCGAGAAAATAGAAAATGGCCATATTTTGGCGGAAAATACTGGCAGTTTCAATTTCTTTTGGCGGTTTCACTATCAAAACGTCTGACACCACTGGTTCCAATGTATCTCTCTCAGACAACGTCTCCGTTAAATGACCACCAAACACTCAGTTGGGACCATTTAAAACACAATTGGGAACTTTGATTCTTGACCAAGGTGATATCAGAGTGCCTTGGCATTAATTCTGCGCCATGGTATGTTTGCTAATACCAAACGAAAGTCTTTTATAAAAGACTTATATTTGCACAAGAGCACAATGGAATCCTGGTGAACATGCACTTCTCTAGTGGCGTTCCCCCTAACTCTAGAACCAGTTTAGTGTGGGAGTCAAGAGATGGCAGATACATAAATCCATAGCTAGGGCTTTCCTTTTTCCATTATGAAAAACGGAATACTGTACAACAATCATTCTACTATTTGTACTTCTACTTCCACATTATCAAGTTTTCAAAGGCTTTGAGTTCCGAAGAATACCTCGTAATTGTTTCTTGACAAGCCCTCAAAAGATCATCAGGCCCAAAATCCCACCTTGAAGTTAAACATAAGACACCCACAATTCAAAATGTCACTGTCTAACGCCAATTGCACAAGCTCTTAGTCGATCAGTAGCCGTTCTGCCATGAAGCTCAACGAGCACTTGATTCAGCTTATCTTGGTTATTGCCTCTTGTCAAGGTAATCGGTCAAAAAATCTCAATGGACCTATTCACTCAATTGAGCGCAACATCTTACCTAATGATATTTTGATAAATCTTCTCTCTAGGTGATAACGTGTTCCAATTCCAAATGGACGGAAAGTTCTCGGAGGAAACTTTCTTGAGGGCAAATGTAAACTTGTCAAGCCCCATTAATAATTACACTTGTTGCGTTTGGTTTTGGGTCCAACATGACCGTGGGACAAACCGAAATTCGTTGGTGTCTGTGTCTGACTTGGTCACTAAACAAGATAATGTGTTATACATTGGTGAGTTTATGATTATATGATTAACAAACAAACACTGAAAACGGACATAGCTTGTGCAACTTAAGGCATTAGGATGGAAAACTGAGATTGAATCCAATTTGAGGATTGAAGTGGGAGTAGTGCTTATGGGGCGAGTTCAGCAAAATATTTGAGTTCAGCAGATGGTTTTAGTCTTTCATTGTACTTTAGTTAAACAAAAAGACTCATAATACTGCGAAAAACTCGCTGCAGCACTAGTCCTACTTCCATCCTCAAACTGGATTCAATCTCGGTTTTCCATCCTAGTGTAAAGCAGCCTTTAAATCTGAAAGGATGCTCATGGAAGACTTAGAAATAGCTATGGCTCTAAGAAACAGCCGTTCTTTCAGTGTTCCAATAATGATGAAATCGTTATTGGCAAATACTAGAGTCCAAAATCAGCATTTGGTTTCAGTATTTAATATGCATATCAAATCTGAATCAGGATTCGGCGGCGTTACGTCACAAAATGTAAACTAAATGTAGACAAAGGCTGATATTGGTTGAAAAGGAGGACCAACAAAGTCAAAGTAAAGACGGGGCACGTGCCTTTTTTCTAAATGGCAATGAAATTTGACCGAATTCTGTCCAAGCATCTCGCAAAGGAGGGGGCAAAATTAGTGAGGACATTTTAATACTTACAGGGCCTGAATGAGGCTATTGTCTATTTACCTGAGAAATTACTATCAGATCTACTTGGTGCAGTTTTGCATATTTTCCGTCTCTTATGGGGGAACTCATCCAAGGCCTTTGCAGAAAATCCAAATGATTCTTCAGCTTGGTAGATTGTGGGCGTATATAGTAACTCAGCATATGTGCATACTTCAGTCTTGGCTTGATTTATTTTACAAGGTAAATAGAAAATCCAATTGGTGCTTTGGTTTTGGAATAAAGAAAATATTTGAAACACTACATTTAACCCGGTGGTATTTCATGCTATTCTCTTGCTTGAAAGGAGGCTCAAGCATTCCCTTGCTATGCATACATAACCTCTTTTTACAACTTGACGTCATCAATTTTCTTGAAAAGTGGCTTGGTTAAAATTACAGATTTGGCCTCATTTCAAATGAATTTGGCATTCAATTTCATTCAGTGTGATCAAGGAATGGTTAAGTTAAAATGTGTTTTCACTTGTTTCAGCATTAGACCCTTACCATTGATGCATTGAACAATTTAATGGAGTTTTTCTTGGATTTATGCTCTGATTTAGACAAAAGAAAAAAGGGAGGGCAAATTTTCCCCTCTTTTTTTCTCTTTTTTGGCTTCCTTCCTCTTTGAATGCCCTGCCTTACTTGCCTCCTTTGATTTAATTTGCCACTTTTTGGAACTCAGAGTTTGATTCTTAGACGGCAGGACAATAGGGACTGCTTGTTTCATAATGAGACATCTCGCGGCAAAAAAGGATAGACAGCGCTAGTAAATCCTCGGCTAACGTTTGTTCTTGCGTCGGTGTAAAGAAAGAGACTTAGCAACCCTAGACAACAATTGACGTTCAGCAAGCTCTATCCTGAACAAGTTATCAAACAAGAATTGCGGTAAATTTGAATGAGATATTCAGCAGCATCAAAAATCCAAAAAGAACTGGATTGTTGATACCACCAAATAAATGATCACAGAAGGATGTTCCTCCTAGAGTTGTTTTTTTCCAATGATATCACATTAGTAATGGCATGTTGGGAAACCATTGGCTAGCTCAAAATATCACCCTGATTATTCTCACATTACATTGAGGCAATCTTTTTGATTTATAATTACTCAATACTAGGAAATTAACTATTGCCTTTACTTTCCAAGCTTTCTGATACCCTTCATTTAATTTTGATAATCATTTGATCCCATTACTCTTATTGATGGTTCTATAGGATGATAGGCTGCAACAAAAATGCAATAAAGGTTGTTTATTGTTTGAAAAATTCATGCATCAAGTTTGATGATAAAGAGTATGGGTTAAGAAGTTGGACTAGATTCGCGCGGCGACATTACTATTACGTGTTAAATCAGAAATCTCATAACTAGAGACACTGAAAAAATTCAACTGCTTCTGGTGAAACATAGAAGTATTATTTTCTTTAAAGAATAAAAAATAAAAAACGGGCCCAATAATTAAGAAAATGAAAATATTTCATTCACAGATATTATAAATTGCTATTGTTTTTTAATAACTAGTAAGTGTGAAATCTGAGACTTTTTACAAGCACTGAGTTTTTATGATTGATTTTCAATTGAGCTAAAACAGTGTTACAAAATAATTAAGTTTACAATACTTTACCTAATGAATTTGTCAACTATCAATAACTTACCGAAGTTAAATGACCAGTTGTGTTGAAAAGAGGCTGCACTAAATGGATTATTTTTCTTGCACTTTTATTTTGGCGTACTTGTGCCACAAAATCTAAAATTGGGTATTGCAAACTTTACTAAAGCCAATATTGCAACGTCTTAAAATGCATCCTCCCCCCAAAGGTCTAAATGCCAGATGCCACGAACTATTAAAACTCTTTTATAATTTTTTTTTTGCAGACCAGTTAGAAATAGAGTGGTTTTCATATTTTGCACTGGCTAAAAAACCGTAGCAAAAATTTGGATAAATGCAATGCTAACTTGAACCACTGGAGGCAGGGCTGAATTTCTGAAGCAAAAACGAACGTAACAAATGGCTCGTCAAAGTATTAATGTGCAACATAGATGCCAAGATGCATTATGAATGTTGTTTGGTACAAAAATTTGACAGAAAAATATCAAATTTTATGATTATTGGACAACAAAACTGTTATTTTTCGGAATTTTGGTCAAAACCACCTGAAAGCTTAAAAATGGCCCAAAATGACAAGATATTTAAACTGCACACTATAAAAGTCCCTAATCATCACTCTTATTTTACAATCTCACATAAGCTCAACTCATTCATAAGAATTGTAATCACGTTTGCTTGTATCTGTCTTTCACGTGGTTTCAAAAGTTTTGAATGAAGCAAAAAATCTTGGTTCTTCCTTACTAACGCTCTTTTCCCCTTTTTGGCCGTTAGAGTTAGTTTAACTTCTTCCTCGCAGTCTCTATAGCACTATCAGAAAAGCGCCATTGCGGTCAGATTATCGTGATTTCTTTTTACTTTGAAGCCATATATTCGAGCCTCCCTCTTGTGAAATTCACGAGGAAAAATAATGTCTCTTGAATAAAAAGCTTTTAAAAGGAGTTGATACTTTTAGCTTAATTAACGCCAAATAGCCTGAGAAGCAGGTTTAGATGAGGAACTTCAATCAAGAAGGTTTGGAGCAACTTTTTGTAGCAATATACTTTTGTAATATTTTAGCCTTTGCCTTTGACAAGGAGAAACTCGATGCCACATTGAAGATCACAGTTGGGCTAATTTCTTTTCTGGTTGAATTGGATGCCTTCGACTTCCAAAGCTGGTTTCATGTCTGCGTTGTTATCGTAGATGTTTCAGGGGATCGACATCTCAATGTTTTTGTGAATGGACTTGCCAAATTGTCAGGTAAG
>NC_081451.1:2007366-2040766 GCF_007210705.1 Tigriopus californicus
ACTGTGGGGGAGTTCACTGTGGGGGAGTTCACTGTGGGGGAGTTCACTGTGGAGGAGTTCACTCCTTGGGGAGTTTCATGTTGGGGGATTTAACTGTGGGGGAGTTCACTGTGGGGGAGTTCACTCCTTGGGGAGTTTGCTGTTGGGGGAGTTCACTCTGGGGGAGATTAACTGGCGGAAAACTACAGTGGGAGTTTGCCGTTGGGGGAAACAGATGGCCACCTTTAACTATAGCTACCGAACAAGGATATTGTAATTCAGCTGACACCAGATATAATATTCATAATGCAACCGGTCGACATTGGACTGGTTGTTCAGACTTCTTCCAGGGTTCCAACTCTGTTGTCCAATAATGCCAGACATCAAGATTGCGACAGTAGCCATGTCCGCAACGTTAGTAGAGGTTCAAATCGAAAAGTCGTCACCGAGATTTAAAAATAGATTTTCATTCAAAGGATATTCTTATTCATTCGCTAAATTTCATAAAATAAGCTTATACAAGCAATAAAATTATCTAACTGCTCAACAGTCATTAGATTCTGAATCACAAGGCGTTTCGGGCCAAGAGGTGACGGGAGAAACATTTTTTGACGGGGAAAGGGATGGAAGACTTGCAACTTAAGAGAGCCAGCGATGGCAGAAATCGACTTGAAGTTCTGCCATTTTCTGTCATGTCGTGCAGCAGAGGCAAAAATCGACTTCGCAGGAAGTGGTAGAGAGTGGCAAAAAATGCAGAAAATGGTGGAAGGTGGTCCAAAATGGCTGCTGGCGCTCGAAATGCTTGACATAAAAAAACAATCGCCAATGTAGTTAAAAGATAACTGCATGATCTCTGCTTACAAATGTGCTCAATTTAGTTGCAAATAAGTCTGAATCACACTTAAATTCGAGAACTACCATAAATAATGTAGGAAATGAGGTATTTTTAAATATAGCAGATAAATTGTCATCCACAAGCTTCAAATAGCGGCCAAAACGAAAGCACATCTAGTCATTCACATCGGAGTGATATTCGATTCTGTCAGACGTACAATTTTGGTTATTATCAAAAAACAATTTGATTTAGAATAGATAAGTCTTCTGGCAACCATGTTCATGATCAATTGTGACAAAATTTAAACCCCCATCAGACTTGAGTGATCTTGATCAGTATCTTGCATCAGTGCAAAATCCCCCCTTCTAAATCTTATGTAAGTATGATAAAAAGGCGCATTGCATTTTTGTCATTTTCTGCTACCATTTTGTGCCAAGACACCTTTTTATGGCATAAATCAACTACAAAGGAATGTCTGCCACTGTCTGACACCATTTTGTGCCACCATCTTCTGCAAGATGTCGAAATTGGCAATTAATGGCTTCTCATCCCTGCTTTGGAAGGAGTCTGCCAGGAGTGGAGAGGAAAGCTTTTTGAAATTGGCCAAAATGTGTGCTAATCAGGTACATTGTACCAGTTTCTTCTCCAAAAAAGGAGTGCCGGGAAATGAGCAAAATCATGACACCCTGGGCTCGACAAGAGGGAGCCGATTTTCAGCTAAAAACGAACATGCACTCAATCAAAAATGTTTGTGCGCATGTTTGTGTCCAACGTGTACTCAATAAATCTCCAATAAAAACTGATCAAGGATCTCATTAATGTCAAAGGAATGTGCATGACGTGCAAAACACATTGATAATCAAGACTTCAAAATTGGAAGAACGTGTTACGGTCATCTCGTTAATTTTCAAAACAACTAATCAGATTCTTGGCACCAAGATTATTGACATTGCCATTTTCTTCCCTTAGTTTTTAGAGGTACCTACTGATGTGATCAAATCAAATATACGTTCCCTTAGCCTAAAAAAATCCAGCTTGGATCAAACTTGGCAATACTAGTGTGAAAGTTTGAGGTGCAGGTAAATTGATCACATCAGAGACCAATTTTTTAAAGCTCTTTCCTCGGAGTTAGGGGCTTGGACGTTAACCGGTTTGAAAATACACTGCTCAAAGTGGTGAGCGGATGCACATTCTAGCTAACGTCCAAGCCTTAACTCCGAGGTACGAGCGTTTAAAAAACTGGCCTCAGTAGAGGTAGCGCAATGCTGAAACGTCATCTGGCTTGGCTTGGTAGATTTTCAGAATGCTTTCTTCTCCAGCCTGACTGCCTTAATGTTTGAACCCATAAGGACCTGATAAATTAATGTAGACCGTTGATATTGTCCTTGCCTTTGGTGATGACTTGGTGAAAGAGACAAACCGCTGGAAAACGGTGCCTTTGATCATTTCTGGGCTTGAAAAGAAGAGAGTAAACATTGTTAGGTTTACAGGAAGGTCCAAAAATCAGTTTTGCTTAAACTTGGACCCTATTGCAGATGGGATTTGAAGCAAAACAATTCAAATACCGAAATGTGAATCCTACGTCCAAAACGCGCTCAGTTTTTGACTAAACTTGATTTTAGAGCAAGACCTCCTTAGCACTCATCAACGCATGCCTTTAAAAGAAAACGTGGTAATCCTTGGTCAAGATCAAGACTCTCCGGGATCTCGTTTTGAGTACGATCAAGCTTTCTCCGGGAAATTATCTGGATTCAACCTATGGGATCGTTCTCTGATGCCCGAAGAGATCCTTGGCCTGAGTCAATGTTCCCTCAAGTCCCAAGGGAACATCCTGTCGTTCTCACGGATGAAAGACTTTCATATTGAAAATGTTACATTGAGTGAGTGCTCTAAATTTTGAACTGAATGAATCTAATCTATAATCACGAATGATCAATGTCCCCTTTTCAGTGGAGAGCGAGATGACCCCTTGTGAGGAGGTGAAAGAAAAATACGCCCTTGTTACCGAACCAATGGGGTGGGATGGGTCATTTGCCGTGTGTAAACTTTTGGGCGGCGAGCTACCCATATTGGACAAAGACAGTGCCTACCAAAGAAATGACACTGATGCAGAATATCAGTTCTTTAAAGGCGTTTTTATGAACAAGTTCAAATTGGGCAAGTGGGTGGACGATCCAAAATGTATTTATACAGAGGCGTACACGAAAGAGATTTACAGTATCAGCATTCGAATGGGCCAAAAAAGAGACGAGGTGAATAATTCATCAATTAATAAGGTGTGACTGTCTTGTGTGGATTCTTTATTACAATTGATTATCTGCGACTGATTTCCCCGTTTTTTTAGGAGGGAGTATGGATTAACCCTTATACTTATGAAGCGTTGACATTTTACCAACCGACACATGAGTATTACAATGGACTGAACTGTGCCACCTTAGGTAAGTGGCAAGCCTATTGATTCAATCAGTCACATTACTCTGTTTTAACGCGTGGAAGCGAAACATTCTGAGTACTTTGGTTCTCACTTTTGAAATGTGAGAATTGCTATTTATTCAATGACAGTTGCTTTCTTAGCCCGAAATCTATAAAAATGAGGCCTGAAGAAATTCGACATGGTCTAGGCACCTTTGGCGAGTTTGACTTTAATGCTAACGAGTTTAAAGAGCGAGGGCCTGCCCCAGCAATGAAAATATTAGTTAGGGTTATTACAGCAAACATGATTGGCATTTCGCGTCACTCAAGTACTGGATTGAAACATGTTTTTTGTGGACTTCCTTACTTCTACTGGATATGGATTTCCAGGTACTTCAAGGTGAAGAACTTCGATACCTTGTTTACAGGACTTGAGTAATTGGCAACGGTAACGCTTTAGTTTTTTTAAAAAAGTATCGGTATCAGTAGCACGTTACTTTTGCTAAAAAGTATTGATAAGGGTAACGCGTTACTCTTTTTTGTAACTGTTCAAGCCCTGCTTGTTTAGCTCCATACTCATATAATATGTGATCTACCAAAGAATCACAGTTGGCAGATCTGGATAGCTTTTGAATGTAGGGTTTACCATTAATTTAGGTCGAACACTTGTCCAAAAAAAACATTATTTAAAATTCTTTTTTAGACAACTCCTCGCGATGTACTCCAGGATATGTCGTAATCTTAACAAATAAAGAGCATAGCTTAAGATTAAAAACAATCATGTTTTTGGTTGCTGAAACTGAAGTTCTAACATGCTGGTTTTGACATCAGCAGAGACAACCCTTCTCTTTGCCTCAAATTAAAAAGGACATGCAGAAAACAAATAATATGAAAGGGACGGTGAAAGAATGTGCTCCTTTAAGTCATATCTAACAAATCCCCTTCCTAGCCAAAATGTCTCCCATTTTTTTTACGCCAGAGCTCTTATCACTAAAGGATTAGATTTGAGGGATTCAACCTCTGTGCCTCCATGATTACTCAAATTAAGTTTTTCCCCCATATTTTTTTACATTTTACATCCATGTTTTCATGTTTTTAAAAATACTCTCATATCGGAAAAAACCATCAAATTTCCTTCAATTTTTGCCTCCTTTTGAAATTTTCCTTCAATTTATGACGCATTTTTTATGAAATAAAAAGAACTTTTGGGCCAAAATTCATCAATTTCAAATCCAACCTCTAGTAATCTAGTACGAAATACACAATTTTACAGCATTATTTAAAACCTTTCTCTTCTTAATAAGGGCAATTTGCCTCAATATTTGTGTTTATTTACGTAGCTGAAATTCCTAACGTTCCCATTTTGTTTATCAAGTGACAGGCATTAATAAATGCAAAGATGCACTTAATAGAGCATTTTTTTCATGTTGCAATAACTAAAGGGAAGATGAATCCCTAAACAAGAAAGTCTGATAACCCCAATTGAAGAGCCTTTTTCCATAGGTCGTCAAATATCGTTATTTTACAGTACGCCAAGAGATCCGCCAAAATCATTGCGAGAAAAGTATTCGGCCTTGCACATTATGTCGACTTAAACCTGGCACCAAGTTTTCCTTGAAGGGGTTGAGCTTGCCAACAACTTCCAAGCTTCAACATTTTGACACAAAATTCTACTTGGACGACTATCTCAAGAATGGACACCTTCATTGGTTGTGAGTAAACGACCAATGATACAAAGCATTTTTTGAGACTGAAATAGCTCATATCCATGTCCATTGTTTCAGGGGTATTACACTATCTCATATATTCTTCAATGACTCCTTGGGTCGATGGGTGTTGCAATCGTTTGTTGATCCACCAATGGAAATGCATCTGACCATCAAAAGTGGAGAGCTTCCATTTGGAAGGAAGTTATGGAAGTACCATGACTCCGGAATTGAGACCAAATTGACTTTTTCTACTTGCAAAGATGATGAATTCACTTGTGAAGATGGGGATTGCATCCATATCACGTAAGAAAGAAGCAGAGAGTTCTTCCATGAGGATCAAATCTCTCGACTGATTACATTTAATGGAAAAGTATCATACCTGAGTGTTATGGTTTAATTGTAAACGCGTGCACCTTGATCTTTACCTCAAAGCAAGTTTTGGAGGTCGGAATCATAGTTTATAACTTTCGTTAAAATAGTTATAACTTTAATGTTACATGAATACGAGTGTATGAAATAACCTTTTCTTCAGTACCGTAGAGTCCAAAATAACATGGATGCAACGAATGGATGCATTGTGCAGTGTGCGGAAGTGAAATTTATAACAAAAATGGTATATTTTAGTTATCATGAGCTCACTTACCATTGAATTCAACTTTTGATTAAAACTCCTATTGACAAACTTTGGAAGCTCCGCCAGGAGTGCTTTTGTTCAAAGTAGGAGCCTTCCACCTCCATATGGCCCCAATTTGAGGCCTGAACATGGAGTAAAAAAGGTCGGACCATGCCCTTGGCTATGTCTTCCCTGGCCTGCTTCAGTGAAAGCTTCAGCTCAGCAAAATTATGGTGAGGCAGGGCACAGACAACCCTCTCAACATTACCCCAGATCCCTTAACCTAGGGGCGCTAGTTCCGGACACTGTGGAGGCCAGAATTAGAATCATCCAGTTGATCAGCTTTTTTTGCATTGATGACTCTACTGGAGTGGTGAGGAGTTGCCTTTGTCTCCCAACATAGTTGGTGAGAGCTAGATTGTCCACTTCATTCCTGAGAGTATTCTTGTTGACCTGTGCTCTTTGGCAAGCCTGCGCATGAATTTGATTGGGTCATTATTGATTTTGTTTTAGAAGTTCCTTTAAAAAAGGCATGATTTCGGATTTTGTTGAAGCCGCCTGAGCCCAGGTTTTATGCGCAGGAGTGAATCTTAGATTGAGAAAAGGTATCCTACATTATGCTATATATAGTATACATATACTACATAAGTTGAATCTTTTCTAAATTTCTCGATCTAAGATTCACTCCTTTTTTGTAAATAGTGCCAATGTTGCACCATTACCGATCATATTCTTCCATTTTGAGATTGCTGTTTCGTTCTTTAATTGAATTCCTTCTTAAATTTTAATCACACAACGTGCCACATACGAAATTGGGTGGGCCTATCTTCATTCAAACCGGATTTATGGTCTGCATGAGTTGATTGAAATTTTCCTTTCGCACACTGCATTCTCTTTCGAACCCCGTGCATATCCAGGTGGATAATAGTTCACAACGTGATTGAGTTCCAAATTCCCACCCTTTTTCTTCGAGCCAAAAATCGCAAAAAGAAAACACTTCACTGGCCAAAGGATAGATATTGTCTTTTTCAGCCTTGGTTGATTCAAACTCCTGAAAAATGAACTCGAAAGGCTAAAACCTCTTTCAGAATCATCCTTGATCTTACTTTGCTCCTTGCTCAAACCTTTTAGGCAGCGGTGCAATCGGTACACCAATTGTGCAGATACGTCTGACGAGTGGAATTGTAGCACCATCATTTTTCCGCCTTCTTATGTCAAGGAAATGATTCCCGTTCAAGAAGACTATTTGCCCATCCAAGTGAAGCTAAACATTCACTTCATTCCAAGTGTCAACACAGCCCAGCTGAAATTTGCTTCCCACACCACCATCCGATTAGTTTGGGACGACTTCAGGCTCAAATTTCAAAACCTGCGCAGTGATAGTAAATTGAACCGGTTAAGCACTGAAGAGATGACTAAGATCTGGAGTCCTGTTTTAATCTTCGCTAATAGCTTGGGCGTGGAACAGTTCCAAGTGGATACGTCCACCAATGGAATTGTCTCCAGGCACACGGAAGGCAGCATTCAGGTCCTGGATAATGCCCAAGAAGGTCAGATAATACAATACAATGTTATCGATATCCATGAAGTATTCAAATTGCATATTTTTGTTATAATACTTTGTAATGATCCAAGAGAGAGATTAACTTTTGAATTATAAATCAAGCAAGCAAGCAGACAATTGCTTAGAAAAAAAATCTTTAAAGCCTAACAAGTTTGAGACAAATAAGTAGGGTTCGAATGCAGGAATGAAAAGCATCGTCATTATCTGGATGGAGAGAGTGACGAGATTAATAGTGTTAAAAATCTCTCTCAATGCCATCCCATTTTGATCTGTATTTATTTTTTTGTGCTTATTCGGTTTACAAGATATAATCATGAAAATTGAAAAGAACTCTTGCACTTTTTTTAGGATATAGTTATCATGGTGAATCCAATTACATTCATTTGTCCCGGGAGTTCTTCAATGAGTATCTGTGTCATCTCCAATTGGATAATTATCCATTCGACTACCAAGTTTGTTTGCAAGTGTACACTCTGCCCTACAACATCGCTCCTTTTGTCAAATTTGTGAAAGGAGACTTGCCTATTCGTTACTCGGGTGAGTTCCTCATTTTTGAACGTTTATGGCTAAGAATGGCGCTTTTGTCGAAAGCGGTATAAAATTCCCACATGTCCATTCTTCACAGTACACATTTGTTATTTGATAACTAGAGGTTAAAAATGCTTTTTAACCCAATTTCCACTTACTCACTTTTTTGGCCATTTTTCCACTTTCTCGACTGGTTTTGACCTATTTCACTATTTTTCATATTTTCCGACTTTTTTTTCCCTTTTATTGCCATTTGAGTCCTTATCTATTGCCTTTTAGCTTGTTGTTCCTTGTTTGAAACCCTTTTTTTACTGTTTTGAAGCATGATCAGATGAAGGATTAAAGCATCAGCCAGAACTTTTCAACAATTTTGTTTTGTTTCGGGTTTTGACTAGTTTTACTAACGGTTGCAAAGAATGTCATCCCCGGCATGATAAAACTCAAAGAATATGATTTTGCAAGCTCTTGCCACTCAAACTCTATACAATATTTGGTCTATCAATGAATTGAATATATCAAACTTAACTCCCTTTCTTCGGTTTTGGGAAAGTTTGCAAAAAGAGAGCGCTGTAGTTGAGCTACATCTGCCGTCATGGATTGATCTGACCCGAAATTATTTTTGTTAACAAGAGCACCCTCAGCATCAAAACATAGGGTTCCAGTAGACAGTCAATTGTTTACCATAACATCTGTATCAATTGAAAATGTGTACTATTGTCGAACATTGCAAGACTTTTTTAATTTCTTGCGAATTCAATGGATAGCCTAGTAAATTCAGTGTGGCGCTTAGATTTTGTAACAAATAAAGGTACAAAAAAGAGGCTAAAAAGGATAAAAACGACCTTCTCCCCATGGTAACAATTTTTTTCACATCATTGCTACTTGGTTTTGCATATTAGTATCTTTTTTGCTCATTTTTACATTAAAAATCTTCAATTTTTGATAATCCTTTTTTGTGTTTCTAAAGTTTAAAAAGAAAAAATTCGGATAAAAAGGCAAATTCTTTCGAGGTCTAATGATAATCCCTTTTAATAGGACGTTGGAAAATTGATCTCGTTTACCTTTCCATGGAGGACAAAAAATATGAGTATTGGTGATAAGGTTTGAATATGTTCCGGCTTCTCTTCATTATTTTGATGGCTTGATTCTTGTTTCCAACTAGGGTCAGACTTTGGTTAAACATTGTGAATTTTAAAAACTAACCTCTTGGCATATTACTTGTCAATTTAGTAACTAAAAGATACTAAATAGTCCATTGTTACAGGCCAACGAGGACTGACCGAATTTGATATTCTTAACGAGGTGTTGCAAATCACAGAGAACGGAACCAAGGTTGAGGCAAAAATTATTTTTCAACGCCGAATCGAGTACCACTTATCCAACACTTTCCTTCAAATGTCCATACTTCTATTGATTGGATATTTGTCCTTCTTCTTTGACTTGGAAGATTTCACCAATCGAATTATGGTCACACTCACCACCATGCTTGTTGTTGCCACACTAACAGCATCCATTCAAACTGTAAGTCTTGTTGATGTGGAGTTACTGTTGATGCCCCAGATCAAAGCAGAAAGGGCTTATGCTTTATAAGGGGCCTTACTTCACTAGTGGGTACCTTGCTCAAGATAGATCCATAAATTTCTTGCCTTCGCAAGTCCGTATTGACAAAGTTAGAATCAAGGCTCTCCTGTCAAAATAGTTGCCAGTATACAGTAGTAGTAACAAAACTAAAAGTAACAAAAGTACAATTTACAAACTTGTGTCAATTACATTTGAACTGTAATGATCACGAGGTTTAGATGCAGTTCATTCCATTGCATTACTTACAAATTGTTGTTCAGTCAAAGCAACCCTCTGCTTTGATCATATTGAATGGCCATCATGGGGCCAATTTTGCATCCATTTCTTACCTTTAGCAAGCTTTCAATATTGAAGAAAACATTGACGAAAGTGTAAAAAGGTCAAGGTTATCAATGTGAAATGAAAATGATTAAGATCTATCAAAATGAATTTGACTTTAAGATGGAAATAATTCTTTTTAATTTTTTTTTCACGGGCTTCTCTAACCGCTACCGGGAATGTAATCCCCAGTACTATCAAAATGAGAGGTCATAATTCAAACAACGAATTTGAGTTGGCAGACCGAGCTAGTCCTTGAATGTAGGGTTGATCTGGAATGTTATCTAAAAATTTGTCCAAGTCTGACTTGAAAGATGCAACCGGATCAACAAGGCCTACGTATTCCCTACGAATATTAGAGGGAAGCAAGTTAAACAATGAAGGAGCCCAAGAAAGAAGTGTTAAAAAAAAAGAAAGACGTTATTGTTTTGTGTAATTGTAGTACCCTAATAACTAGACCCTTAGAAGAAAGTTCAAACCTTAAAAATGTTTGAATGGGCATGACCTTTGTGGGCGATTTAAAAAAAAATCTTTTTTGTCTTTTTTTTGTACTTGAATTGTTTTTGCCAGGAGCACGAAATGACATTATCCAAATACAAAAACCTGTAAAAATGCCAAATGTAGTTGTTGTCATGGCAAAAAGGTCGTTTTCAGACCCCTTTGTTACGTTTGCTTTTTGTCAGTAATGCATTTACAGGGTTTGCTGATATAGTTTCTCTACATCATTTACAAGAAATCAAAATTTTTTTTGTGCAATTTTTTAACTTTAAGGCACTTTTTATTTGATACGAATGTTAAGTTATGCAATTTGTTGCATGGCCGAGTGGTGGTTGATGACAGATCTTTATTGTTGATAGATGGAGGTATGTATATACAGCGAGATGCAACTATTGAGAGTAGTGAGTGAAGAGGTTGAGTGAGCATATAGGGAACTATGGACGACTAGAATAAGAAAATAACACAATTGATGCCCCTCTGGAACTTATTGATACTGTTGAGGGCTTTTCTGTTCACAAGCTGATTTTAGCTTTTGGATGGATTAAAACCCATGATGGCAGATATGGCTCAACTGTAGCTCCCTTTTTGTTGACTTTCCCTAACAGAAAAAGGGAGCTGAATTTAAAATTAATTGCTTAAAACTTTGGAGTCTAGTTCCTCATCTGATCATGTTGCAAAGCTGTAAATAAGAAATCTCCACAAAAAGAAAAAAAAAACAAGTTGATAGAGGAAACCAAACGGGACTTAAATTACCAAACGGTTAAAGATGTTCTTGAATATAAAATCAAGTAAAATAGTGGAAAAACGGATAAAAACTGGAAACATTGCAACTTCTGCCCAAAAACGTGTTTTTCCAGATTTTAAGTTTGTTTCAAGGTCTAGTAATCGGACGATAAAAAGGAAACTGCGAATCTCAATTGTATCTAACAATGGTACAATTTGAAAAACCAAAAAATATTTTGCAACACCAAAGGCTTGACGCCAAAATGAAGTGGCAATTTTGGTCCTTTTCTTAAATGTAAGCTTGGAATGTTGCGTGGAGATGTCACTTAGTTTTAATCCAACGAATGAATTCCTCTTTCAGGACTTGCCCAAGACAGCCTATTTTAAGATCATTGACGTTTGGTTTTTGTTCATTCTTCATGTCTTGGTCCTGATTTTCTTCTGTCACACTCTCATTGGAGCCGTGGACGAAAACGTAGCTAATTGTATCCATCCTCTTTCATCTTGGACCCAAAAACCTGGAATGAAAGCTCGATTGAATTGGATGGCGAAGATCGGGGTATTCACTCTTATTGTTCTGTTTAATGTCTGCTTCTGGTCATTTGCCTTGAATGCCCATTTCACTGTCCCCAAAATCGAATAAATCTTGGTTGATGTTGTTTGTAAAGCATTTTTCCCCCTTTTTTTATCTTTTAAACCATATTTTGGCCTTTTGTATTGTCCAAAAAAAGACACTACTGTACTCTCATTTTGCTTAGTACATAGATAACTACTTATATTTGGTTTTCTATGGATTAGCAGGACTTGGGCTGGGAAGAGCAAGACTTGCCCGTATCAGATTGATTCTCCGTCAGTGGGTATGGTTTCGGGTAGGGCCTTGTATTTAGTAGAATACGACAGAGAGTTCAGCGCACCGTAGCGGTTAAACTTTAAACCTTCACTTCCGTTCCAAATCAATGAGTTTATATGGGTCCCAGATGTAAACCAAACACATTTACATCAAAAACTGTAGCTCTACTGTGGGCCACATGGCACCCTTAAGAGTACTTTGAACGCTTTAAACACCACTTTTTGAGCCACTTTCTTCATTTTCTGTCGAAAAATACATATTTTGAAATTGGTTATTGCTGTGATTGCAGATAATGATACCTGAAGATTAACTTAAGCCTTAAAACTAAACCTTAAGGCACAAATATAAACAAAAATGTGTTTGGTTTGGATCTGGGACCCATATAAGCTCATCGTTTTGGAACGGAATTGAAGGTTTAAAATTGAACTGCGATGGTCCGCTGGACTCACTGTCGTACTCTTTTAAGGCACTAGTTTCGCCCAACCTCCTACACCGCTCGGTAACACTTCCTCCTAAAATTTTGAGATAATTCCAAAGTCATGATTTTCTCCATTTTCATTTAAATTCTTAATACTATATAATCAATTCAAAATATTTAAAAAAAGACATAATTAGTCCACTGAATATTTATTGTGGTTCTTCAAAGTGACATCACAACAAAGATGACTACAATTGGTACAATGCACTACACTGTGACTGTAAAGTTCTTGTCCCTTGATAAAACTAGTAAAACTGACGAACAGATTGAGTAACTTATTTCATTTAGCATCCAGTGTAATCACCTTTCGATTAAACAACCTTTTTCATTCCCTCTGGTACCAACCCAATTAAGGACTGAAAGATATTCAGCTCAATCCCAGACCATACTTCTTGAAGCTGCTTCTCAAGGTGTCTGGTGAAAGAGGCAAGTCCCATGGAACTGGCCCTCATTTTAAGGACTGTTCTCAAATTTTCGATGGAATTAAGGTCAGGTGAAGCACCAAGCCAGCCACACCTGTTTCTTCCAGAAATGATGAAAATTCGTTTCCAAACAGTTTTCTGGGCTTTTGACAATTTGAGATGGAGGACCTGCTTGCATAAAAAAATACTGTTGAAGTTGAGGGGGTGAGTTTCCTTTGGGTCAATTAGCCTGTGGTGAACTTCCTCTTCATGGCAGGGAGGGTTATTTTAGACAAGATATCCTCCTGGCAGTGTTGGACATTTACCTTGCTGTTTTGAGGAATAAAATGCAAATCAGACTCTCCACAATGGCCAAACATTGCCCATCCCATGATCTTTCAAGGGCGCTTCACCACTGGTGCAGACAAGAAAACGTTTTCCGAATTTTGAGCCCAAAGGTGGTCGGTCGTGCATTGAGCTTGAAGGAGGGGATAATTGGAAAGGGCTTTCTTATGACCACATTATTTAGTTCCAATCTCCTGAAGCCCAGGATTTGTTTGTCCTTGACAAAGGTTAACGTGACCTTTTTCATTGTTTAAGTGAGGAGGGGCTTTGTTTGATGCTTATAGACACGGGCACCCGCCCAAGTGATGCTTCAAACGAACCCTCTGGGACTCCCTACCCACCAATAATCCCTTTTTTAGCCTAGCTGACAATCTTCAGGTGCTCTATAGCCTCTTTCCCAAATGCAAGTTGATCACTCCTGTCACAACCTGGGGATGACGGATCTATGTAGGCTGGTCTTGGATGCTCTTGGAGGCTTTTATCTGTATAGTGGCGGGCCCAACAATGTTAAACAGTTCGCAATGAGATCCCCAAGGTCTTTGAAGTAGCTAATTGAGTCATTCCAGCCTCAATCATACCAACCAAACGTCCTCTGAGGGCGTCTTTGGTGTCAGGCGGGATTTCAATTTTTCCAGAGTAATAATACTTTGGCAATTAGTATGTGTTAATTGGAATTTCCCTCTTCAATGTTGATAATGTCTAGCACGTTTCTTTGGTTACCCAAATATCTACTTTATTCTCAGAAGCAGTGCATGTGAAGCAAGAAATATAAAATGCCGTAAGACTTCAATGGTGCGAGAACTTTACAGTCAGTCAGTCACAGTAAAAGAAAAAGTGCACAGGAGAACCGCAAAAAGTGCAGAGGACAGGCAGGTAAAGGTAGGTGATGAAATTCTTGGTTACTGTCTTAAAATGGGTGAGCCAGGTGGAAAAAGTCCTTGGCCAGCTCCCTTTGTTGACGGAATTTGACTGGGAGCCGGACAAAGTTACTTGACCGTTAATATTCCGAAGTGATGTCGGTGCAATGACTGCAAAGGGTTAGCAAGTCTTTGACATGGAAGGACGACCAGTACCTTATGGTTTGGCGCTTATTTATGTAAACAGATTGATCTTTTGTGCATTGTGATGATGTGACTGTCAAAGAGAAGCTTGAATGATGTTGCTCTGTAAAAAGTTTCAATTTCAAAGCTTTAACGGCTCTTTTAAGAACTGGTTCACATTTTTCTCCTCTCAAAGCAAGTTACACGCCTTTTCCATGTTCGACCATAATTTCCATAAGGGTATGTTTCAGCAATTGAACTTATTTTATGTAAACGTTAGCGGTATTTGAGATCTTGCAATGGTGGCCGATAATGCATCCACGAAGCTCCGTTTTATCTACAAAAAACATTTGCCCGGAAAGGCAACTTTTCCGTGGTTTCATTATCACAGACATAGTACATTCTTGGTCTAATTGTTCATATGATCTTGCTATTGCGAGTCAAGCATCAATTGTTCGTTGTTTAGACCAGGCGCTCACAAGCAGAAGTAAGCCTACCTGCAGAGGCATCTTTTGCCACCTTGCTGAGGAGGAGGGAGGGCGAGGGGAGCAGGAGAAGGGAATCAGAGGTTGCGTGAACCAGTAAAAGCAAAGACTGTTTTGATTTTGAGACCAGTGCTTGATGTTTCCTGTTTCGTCGAATATTGATCATGATGATCGCTAAACAATCAACTGCCAAGGTTTGTTGGTTAAATAACAGAATATTGAACATACGACTACAAACACTCCATCAAAAAGTAGGCGAGATTTTCATTCACATAAGATATTTTGGTACTTCCTAATGAGTCTGTTACTTATCAATGCTTTAAAAACACAACGAACAATTGGTTCTTACTTCAATCGTATCCAGCGATAAGAGACCATAATTTCCTTTATGAATTATCATTTATTCATGACCGTTTCTTCGAGTTGTATTTTCAATTGAATCACGAGGCGTTCAGTTCCTTTCAGCTAGATGAAGCCAAAATCTTAAGGATCTCTCTTTATTCTTTGGGCTGTCATGATGGCTTCCTCCGAGGAAACTTTGCATAACCAATGGGCATCCAAACTTCAATTAACGCAGGGGGACGTGGATGAATTGCTGAAGTCCTCCAAGGTGAAGAACCCTCTTGGGTTTCTCGTGTTTTTGGATAAAGCCAGCCGTCTGAAGGTATGATTTTTTAACTGCATTTTTGTAATACTTTGATAGGATACAGTCTTTAACGAGAAGCACACTAGTGGTAACACCTTGGATAACTCAAAACAGATAAACTCGCACTCATGTCATTACTAACGGTTGAAGAAATTGGCGAAAGGTTGAGATGTCTCTTACTGACGTGTATGATGCCAGATTGGATATCCCGCAGGGCGTCATGTTAGGTCCTCTCCTTTTCATCATTTCCAAAAGCTTGGCATTCTCACCGCTCAAGTATTTTCTCCAACTCGGGTGATCCAAAGTTGGTTTATGAATTACTTGTCAGCCTTGAGCAATGTTGACTGTGTGTCATCCTTTAAGAATGGAATTCCCTTCTTTTTTAAGAATGTTGCTGATTTGAAAACATCTGAGTGGTTCTCATTGAAGGAGAGTGTGTTGAAAACAGAGCAAATCACAAAGGAAGAGGTAAGAGAGCGGATCAATGATACGAGACGTAAGCATTGCTTTCATTTAAGTAAGATTGAATTTCAAAGTTATAGTTCTTCCGGACTTTCTTACCGCAACTGGGAATGGAATCCTTGGCACTTCAAAATAATAAGAACTGATACATCTTATTCATTTACAGGCTAGGGACCCTGAATGCATGAGGGTCTCTAGATCTGGCTAGCCCTTGAGACCAAGGTTGATCTGGAATGTTGGTTCAAAAACTTGCCCAAGTCTGACTTAAATCAAAGACGGCTTGGAGTGCCCTCATGGGCCGCAAGACTCCCATCCTTCATTGTAATGAATTTCAATGCTCCCTTTTTCAACATTTGATAAAAAGCCCAATTAATCAGTTTCTTAAACAATGCATTTCTTTCGGGGAAAGCGCACAATTCACGAACCCATTATAAGTAGCATCATGCCAGAGGAGAACCATCACATGGCAGTGAGTTGTATTTTGAGTCTCTACTCAGAACTTAATAACACTCACCGAGTAAGGTTAACTCCAGAGATGCCAAGATCACCTTGACTGCGTAAGCTCAATTAATGATCCTTAATCCTATTTTTTCTTGCTAGAATCCTAAACTTCAACAATGCCAGGACCCTGAACTTCAACAACCATGTTTGCTGAAGTTTTCTTGCGATAATTCTTTTGGCCTTCAACAGACCTTCCAGGAAAATACTTTAAAGGAAACGTTAAGCGTGCCAGTGGATTTAGGAAATGGTAAGACGACCAACTCTATCATGGAGGGCCGAAACCTGCTTTGGACACGTGAATTTCACTCCAAACCAATGTCCGAGTCAAGATTCATTCCTCGAGAGTTTTTGGAAAACATCCAAGATATCCCCCAAGATTTCAAGGCCACGTACAGGATCGTTAAACAAGTGCTTTCATCTTGTCATCTCATGTTTCGAGCAAAGGCAAAAGGAAAATCGTCTACAATTTGCAAGACCACATTGGAAGAAAATATGCAGAGATTGCAAACTTTGTTGGATGTTTGGCAGAATCTCCCAGAAGATATGCCAGATCGAAATTCCATTTGGAAGGAAAAAGATTGGAGAGACACTCTGGTTGCACCTTTGAAGGACCAGAATCCAAACTCCATTGCCTGCCGCCTTCAAGAATTTGTGAAAAACAATCCCTGTCCAGACCTCCAGTCCTATCTAGATGACATTTATCGCCAAGAGATTAAGAAAGGCAATGAAAGGGCTCGAAAGGACCAAGAAAGACCGATTGTCCCTGTTCAACCCGGAATCAAACCCACACCAAAGCAAAAAGAGGGCTTGGTGAAATACATCAATTCTAGCAAGCTCTTTCCTGGCACGTTCTTGGTGGGGCAGCTCTTGGGATTGCAAGGTCCTCAAAGTGAGCGTTTAGTCCATAACAATGGGACGCTAGTGGGGGATTGCTTCGAGAAAGATGTCTTTGAGGCTCTTGTGGCTTGGCAATCCAACCATCCGGAAGTGGTCACAATCTTCTGTGGTCTAGAATTGTTGGGTAGTAAACAGCATAGCAATGAATTTGACTTCCTCATTGTCCTGGGGGAAGTCAAGAAAGTCATATATGTTGAGTGCAAGTATACACTTACGAAGGAGATTGCTGAGAAGATTAAGAAACAGGCTGAAAACGCGTTCAATTTCCTCCAAGAAAAGCTCCCTTTGAAGAAAGGTTGGGAGTTCTTGACGTGGGCTTGTTACGAGCACACTAACCTTGCCCCATCCTCGTGTTGCGCTAGCTGCCAACCTTTCAGGGTGACGGTTTCAAGCTTGGGATCCACCCTAAACAGGATTTTGGCAAGGAACATCAGACAAAAACTAGATGAAGGATATTCATCCCTGGTTAAGACCTATCTTTTCTATGCCTTGGAAAATAAGCAAACATTTGATGGCGAGCAAGTGGCAAAGCATCAATTGAAAATGGTTGATTGGCCCAATGAGAAAATTATTCTGTGGAATCTCCACCAATTGGTGGTGCTTCAAAATGATCCTCCCAGAATGATTGTGAAGAGCGGAGGTTTATTTGGAACGGGTAAGACTGAAATCTTCAAAATGAAGGTGGCCAAACTGGCCTCTGGTAACCCAGATAAAATAGCCTTCCTGGTGGCTTGTCCCGAAATTGGAGGCCATGAGCAACTTCTGACCAAAGCACTTCGATCTCATTTCCAAAGGGGAAAGTTGGACAATGTCAAAGTGGGCGAACTCCGACCTGGCCACAAAATACCTTTTATTTTGAAGGAGATGTTTCCCAATTGTGAGGATCACAACCAAATCCACGTGTTCATAGACGAGGCTTCACATCAAAACAAGTCTGCCATTGATGAGTTCCTCGCCCAGCTGGTTAAAGGTTGCAATACCGTGATTTGGATTGTGGACAAGGATGATTCCATTTTTGTGCCAGTCAATCAAGGATTCGTCCTGGAGACTGGCCTTGGACTGAATTTGAGGAATTCAGAAGGCGTGCAAAAAACGATTGAACTCTCAAATCATGGGGAAAGTCGCTTTCCAGGATCATCAGCCGAGATCAATCATGAGACTTTGGCAAATGCAATTCATAAAGGCTTTTTAGAAGAACCAAGTGTGAAGAAGATTTTGATCCTTGTGGGTGATGCCTCCTGGGACAGCAAATGGATGAGCAACGAACATGGACATGACATTAAATTCTATGGATATTCCTCGGTGAGTCATCTGTCTTTTTTCTATTTTTGCCAATTTGCATTCAAAGATATCGCTCTCGTAAAGGTAATGGATCAGCTATGGAGGAGCACAAGAAAAAGGAGCGTAGGATTTCATTGTTCTAACTAGCGAGGACTTCAAGATGTTTTCGAAACGCACGTTAAGCCTCTACGGTCACGTATTTTCGAACACTTCATGAATGTTCTTGAAAACGTATCAGATACCTTTATAACCTTCTTTGAACACTCTACAGTCCCAACTTATTCAAACTTTCTCAATTCAAGGTCAAAGGTCATTGAACTCAAGTTCTTACAATTCTCAACAGACCAGGAGTAGATTCAATTTAGGCAGATCTTTACCAGACAACTGAAATCTGAACTATTCCTACCACGAACCAATTTTTGTGTCATCAATAGGGATCGAGAAAAAAAATTTTCCGAAAAAAAAATCTAATTCTTTTGCTTTTTGGAAAAAAAAAATTTTGTACACTTTTTGGGAGTTTCACGTAATGCTTCAGCAGAAACATAGGAAAGATGCTACACATCAGCTTACTCTACACAACGTATTTCATGGTTCCTTTGTTCCATGGTTATGAATTACTCTGAAAAAGTAAAATAGCGATATAGCAATGAAATGTTACGCAAGTAAAGAGCAAGTGTTTTTGTCAATTCATGAGCCTTTACGGAAGAAAGTTTCGACTTTCATGCTTGCAGGGAAATAGGGGCAAAGCACATTTGAATGAATATTCGTTATTTTTCCAATATGTTCATATGCTCATACTCTGATATTTTGTACCACAACATTGCAAAGTAGAATATTCCAAGCCAAGATGCAAACCGTGAGCTTTGTCCCAACCCAGCTTTAAGGGTCGATTGCAGTGACCGCAGAGGTTTAACGAGCGTTTTGAGAGAACCTTCATGCCCGCCTCAAAAGTAAGAATTATTTTTGCTTTAGGCTGTAGGTAGTGATGGGTATCATTGATTTGTCATTTAAGTATTGTCAAGTTTTAATCATTACTGAAAGGTTAACTTTTATTAATCCTTAATACAATGTTGATTTCAAACTGTACGCTCCCATTTGAATAGGCAGCTGAATTTATCTAACTGAAAATGAATGAATATGAGGTGTTTATTTGTTATATATGTAGACCAATGCAAAGTAATATTTTGCATCTTTGGGCGAAAAGCTTGGACTTTTTGGGCGTTAGGGTTGAGCAATATCAGTTTAGTTGAGGGATTCCTTACGAATACTAGAAAGCACCAAATTATAGTAAAATGAAAAAGCCCGAGACTAAAGATAGATGCGAAGACTTTCAAATGATCCAAAAAATACATCTTTTTCATTCTTGCGGGTAAACTCTGACACGATGTTATCCTCTCTCTTTCAGGTGTCAGAAAATTGCTCAGACCAGGAATTGGAGGATTTTTTCGACCCGACAAATGAGAAGCGTCAGATTCTCATGACATCTGAAGATGTAGCCGAAGGCATCGAAGCAGAAATGGTTCTGGTTTGGGATGTCCATGATGCCAAGAGGACCACCAGACATCGGGCAAGAACAAAGCTCGTCACAGCTTTCAAGAGCTTAAGCGCACATCCCTTGCTCCAGAGAGAATCTGAGGCACCTCTTTTTAGACCTGACACTACGCGAGTTTTGGAGCATTCAGAGTGGCTTGGTGTTCTGGAAGGACAAGGATTGGTTTGGTACTCTAGACTAAGCCAGAAAGAGAAATTGCCCGTTCATTTTTACTCTGATTACCAAGAGTTCGTGGCCAAACACGGCAAATGGATTCGTCAATATGGACCAATTAAAGCGGTAGAACAGTTCCACGTGATCCAAAGGGAGTCTCCAAACCTAAGCATCCCCACTTATCCACTTGTTCTGTGGGTGCAGTTCGAAAATGAGAGGACCTCGTTCTGCATTGCATTGAAAGGCAAGAGTCTCCATGAAGTAGATCCAAAGGCCTTGTCCATCTCAAACTTGAGCACTGTCCATCGTTGTGATATCAACTTGGACAAAACAATACCGGCATGGAAGATATGGATCAATGTTTACATTGCTGAGATCATTTATTCGAAGGCCCATAACATCCCATGGGACAATTGGTTTGACTTGAGGCGGCTCTTTAACATCTGGTTACGAGTTTTTGACGAACTGCAAAGGGACCAGCTCCAAATCAGCTTTCCGCCACATGAACTAGCTGTGGAATTGTTGAGGAACTTTCTTAATAGCGGGTAAGAAATATGATTCATCGAAAATGCAAGAAGGACATACATTTTTGAATTATATTTCTGGGTTCCCTAGAACTGGAAGCAATGTTTATGAATGTCAATGATTGAAATTGTAACATTCTGGGGTAAATGCCCCAATAATGGATAAAATAATTCAATAAGGAATTATAAAGCCCTGTGCAATATGCTCAGGAAACTCATGGGATGTGTCAAAATTATGTACTATATCACTCCATAAAACTTGCTTTACATAAGCTCTTGAAAACATGACTTTACAAAAACCATTTTACCAGAAATAAGACACAATAGGGGATGTCAAGTAAAGGAAATTCAAGGAAAAATGTGGTCAGGCACCCTGATTTTAGGCATTTTGGGGAAAGATAACTAAGACAAACATCACACTCAACTCGCACCATTCGCCCATTGAATTTTCAATAACTCAGTGATTTTGAGCGAGTTGTGTTACAAAACCCTACGAAATGAGCATGTTTGGTGTTAATCAGTGAACGCATTATCAAATTGGCTCAATACCACAATGCTAATTGCCTAGACAAGCATGTAAAATGAAAAAAAATGTCAGAATCCAATGCATGCACAGCGAGGTTTGGCTGGGCATGTTGTCTTTGATTTTACTCCATGGAATAACGTCAGTTGTCCATGAACGCGTTTACTTGACTAGTCCTATAAGGGCGGCTTTACACTAGGATGGAAAACCGAGATTCAGTCCGGTTGGAGGATTGAAGTAGGACTACTGATGGGGCGAGTTTTTGATGCATAAGTCTTTTTGTTCGACTTGAGTACAGTACAAGACTAGAGTCCTCTGCTGGACTCAAATCTTTTGCCGAACTTGCCCCAGCACTACTAACGGGGATCAAATTAATAATCACGAGAGGTTGCAACCGGGGCCCGTTAGTCAGGATCAAAAAACCAATTTATATTTTCGATGGCCAATATGACATTACTGGTGGAATCGGTGTAGTCTCCGAAACCCGTTAGTCAGGATCAAAAAGTAGCCCTGATTTTTTTCCGTTAAACCATGGTTGCCTTTATGCTCAAACCTAAGTTTTTGCGTTGCGATGGAATAACCGGGTGTTTTCACTTTCCACGTTTCCTGGCAACCTTGAGTTTGAAATTTGTTCACATCACTACTCAGCACTACTCCAACTTCAAGTGAAGCCGCCTTAACTGGGGTTTTCGTAATTGAGGAGATCTAAGTTTCCTATTTTATTGATTCACTTTGAAAAGTGGCTCAGAGTTGCTTTGACCAAGGGCGAGCCAATTTGGGGGGGGGGGAAGTCTGTTCACAGTCTATATTTCCAGAAGTTCGTGGCAGATATTCATACATTGCACAAAATCATTACAATATGAATGAAACTCCCTCTCCATTTCAGAGATTACATTGGTGACATTGTTTCCATTTTACCTTTGTTCGCCCCTAATCAAGAAATTCATTCTTGGGACCTAATCCAGAAGCTTTTAGCGTGGTGGCTTCCAAATTATGGTGATTCCTTAGCCAACCATCTCATTCGTTGGGAACATCCCAATCAACCAACCAATGAATTGCACAACTTTGAGGGAGTTCCAAGATCAACTTTCTGCTATTGGGATTTATCTCCACATCTCGAGTGTATCCGGGCAGTGTTTACCCCGAAAATCCTCCTCCAATCCCAAGATGATGACCCTCTTTCGCCATTTCAAGCCAAGCTGATGATCCAGTTGAAGGAGGAAATAGCATCAGAATACGTTTTTTCTCCCTCAGTGAAGTTGCTGAAGGAGAAGAGACTTCATTTCCCTTGGATTTGGTGGATTTGGATAAGGGAGATGACTCTGGTTTGGTCGGAAGTTCTCGAGACGAACTTTCCTCATGTTGAAAACGAACCTTGGTATGATCAGGTAATGGAATACCAAAGAACCGCCCAAGAGGAAATTCGTGTCCTACGAAGCCAACGAGGCTCAGACTCCATCTTTCTTCAAGTCGAAAATGAGTCCCCGGTTGTCTTCTTGGAATTGAATCCATCGTATAGAAAGATATTTAACACTCTACCGGAACTGATGAGGGATATCCTTATATTTATTTCAGCACAATCTTTAAGGACTGTTCCACCAAACATAGGAAGCAGTTAATATACTACACCTATTTGATTGGCAGTTTGTAATGTATTCAATACATACGAATCAGTCAAAAATCGTTGGGCCTCAAATATCGAAATATTTTGCACTTCCTAACACTTTTTGATAATGTCGCATTCAACAATTGCAGGTTAGGGTGTTCAATGTTGAATCATAAGGTTTGCATTTTAACTTCGTCATTACTTTGATATCAGAGCGCTTTGTGATGTTGTCTGAGCTTAAGATTCGATGTACGGATAAACATTTGTAATATCTAATTATTTCCAAACAATTTCGAAGATTTAGTACAGTACAGGGCGACCAAGAATAAACGGGACAACTTTAATTGCACCAAAACTAATAATCTTACAGCATTGTATGAACTTCAAACTGATAAGCAAAAACAGATGCTTGACAAAGCTTTTTAATACATTCTCAATAACTTCCCTTGACTCTCACAAGAGCATCAAGGTTTCCATTAACTGAATGGCAAGATGGACGGATGATGTCAGGATTGAGGTCGGCCCTATCAGCCACTAACGCTTGTTTGAGGGCATCGACACTGGAGGACGATTTGACGCAGACCTTCCTCTCAAGAATGGGCTCCATCATGGAGGTCTCAATTTAACTGGAGGTCTATCAAATTGTCGCCGAATACCCCGGTAGGCTAAAATATCATTAGGAAACGGGGCTAAAACGATGAGTTAGGCCTTACCTTGGATCGGTTTTCACCCTGCATCCTGTTTAAGAGGTTACTGCTGATCATTTCCAGTCAATATAGTCCACTTTTCACGCATATTGCTGTTTATAATTCAAGATGATTGACATTGACATTTCCAGGATTGTGTAGTAGTTTGCCCCTTTTTCGCCCTGCAGTTAATACAACAGGTCTGATTCACTTTCAAGGAGTGTTTGGATGTTTCTGGCATTTTTTCTTTTTTACTAGATGGTAACCTCGTATATATATTTCGAAGGTCCACAGATGTTATTGTTATTCTCAGGCTTTCTTTAAGCTGGTTTCTGTCGTCTGAAATGCGAACACATTTCCAAAACATTTTTCCAAAACTTTTTCCGAATCAGTGCTCTCCAAGGGTGGCCAAAAACAGTGTAGTACAAACATTGACAAATACATGCACCAAAAAAGAACAAACATATTTCCCCAAAAGTTCCATTCAGCTTTTGCGGGTCACGACTATAATACCTAGGTAAGCAAAACTAAAGATGAATGAAAAACAATGCAGAGTAAAAGTTTCTTGTGGGATGACTTTCCCGCTCCTGTTCACTTTTGGGATTCTCACCAATAACACCGCACTTAGAATTGCATCCAGTGCAAATGCAGGGACATTTTGAATGCCTTTATGCACAACTCCAGAGGTCTTTTTCCAGGTTCGCAACTTGAGAATGAATGCCATCATCATATTTATCACCAAGAACAAGCCAAGTCCACTGTCTTGCCACGGCAAACTCAAATGTTTTGTGTGAATACGCCAGGCAAGCATCGCACTTATTCGAGCCCAAAGTTGAAAATTAAGAGATAAGAAAATGAAGATCAAATGGTGGATTGCGATGCTTTGATTTTTCAGGAGTCGGTAACTCCCACCCACACTGAAAACAATGACTGTACAAGAAAGAAGCAGCTTCGCAATCAGCTTCATTTGCCTTTCACTGATAACCGCCTCAGACTGGAATAGAGATGTGAAAATCTGAATTGAGCCTTGGAAGAAACCAATTTCCAATTTGGCGCACAGGTCCTCTTCTTGGGACAGAAGCCAGGTTTGAAGTCCAAGCTGAATAGTGGCTTCCAGGCAATATTCGATCACTCTCACCAGGCCAAATTGTCCTTCAATGACCTGCAATTTTGGTGTCTTCTCCATTTCACCAAATTCTGCTTTCCATTTGCAAATGATATGGTTGAAGGCAATGCCGCAAATTAAAGTTACGGAATAGACGTTGCAAGGCAAAACCAACCTGAATAATCCAACTTCGTTTTGGAAGCAAAACCAAAATGTTAAGACGGCCAAAATTAGTGACAAAAACGTGAGAATTGAAACTAAAAATCCAATGATTCGGCATATACATTTGGTGGCTGTTTGCGAGTTTTCGTTGCCATTGAGAAACGGTTCTGTCCCTTCCACATGACCCTCTATACTTTTCTGAGCCACATTACTTGCATAATAACAACACGGAGATCCAAATTGAATGCAACTTGTGGTACAAATATGGTGCTACAAAATTCAAACAAACCTCATTTTTGAGGTACTAGCGCTTTAAGGCAATTCATGTTTTTTTTTTGGAAGCTTAAATATAAAGAATATTTGAGGAAACAAACAGGTGTGCGATCCCGCGTGTTAAACCCTGGCCTTATGTACAATCGGATCTAATTTGGGACACCGTGTAAATTTCAATGTCTCAAGCTTTCACCTTGCCGAGTTTTGCTTCATCTGAGAACAAAATTCCAGGGTGTTCCAAATCCACACAATGAAGGAGGGAATGCATGGCACTACTTGACTCACGGCACTTATTCTGTGAGCCTTTTCAAATTTGAATGTAATCTCCTTGGGAAGAGAGTCATTTCGGCTTAGTAGTCCAAGTTCATCGGTCAACCTCATGTCTTGCCAAATATCTAAACATGCAACAGCCACTCCGAAGAGACAGGGTGACACAACACATGCCAAGAAAGATAACCACTTTTTCAGTTTGGAGGTTTGGAAAAATGAGTCAAACGCTTCCAAGATGTAAGTAACATCAATGTCATTTCTCAATTGCTTCTTAATGCAGACAAGTCCTTCATGTTGGTCTTCATTGTGGCAAAGGTACTCCTTGTGCAAGAGCTTGGCAATGGCAAGTCTACTTATACAAAAATTGTAATTTGTCTGAAATTTCGTCTCGTCATAATATCGTCCGTATATTTTTCCGACATACCTGTTTCCATCAGCTGCTGCCTTGTTTAGTGGGCCATCTGGGGAAGGTTCGCAAACCACATGGCTAACATCCGTTGATTGCTGGTTCAATGGCTTTCCAGCCTCTATATCTGATTCTGGATCTGAGTCGGGCATATCAATGACAATTGAAGTCCCAGCCCTGAACAATAAAATCATGACCCTTTAGATTTGCAATATTCAGACTTCGCTAGCCGAAGATGAGAGACAAACAGATGTTCCTCGTTTTTAAGCCAAACTCCTCCCTAGCAGAGCATTTGACATTGCAAAGAGATTGAGTTGGATTTGAGGGCCGGTCAAATCCCATTCTCCACCCTCCGACAGTCTTCCGTTTCATAATAGAGGGCTTTCATTGAGTCACTTTCTTTACTTAGTGTTCCGTCCGCCAGCCTGGAGTGAAAGCATGGAAGAAGTAACATAGAAAAGTAAAAATCGAGTTTGTTGTGTTTTTTACTGCAGCTGAATCGGTAACCAGTTGACAGTGCAACTCTAGCTGATGAAAAGCAGTGCCTCTACAATCTGAAATCAGAACTTAGCCCTAGCAGCCGGTCAGCTGACATTCAATCGCTCTGAAACTAGTTCGCCTGGCTAGCACTCATCGCACTCTCTAGGAGTTGCTTCCTCTATGGTGAAAGGTCCTTAATTATTGAATTCCCGTGGTGAACGGAAACTTGGAACTCTTGACGCAAGCACTAGGTACAAATACCTTGATAGCTCTTGGAGATGGAGAACACCTAGTACAAGGGTTTCAATTTCGTATCTTAGGCCTCCGGTTATAACCCTAATCAGGGCGTACAATCAATAGTTTGAGCATCCTTCATCGAGGCCTCAAACAATCATCAATCAATTGACTAAGAATACAAATCAATCTTGGTTGGTTACCCATCGTCCTCATTGAAGGATGATGGGTAACTCTGTTCTCCTCAAGAACCAAAATGTGACTTTGTCCTCGTTGAAGGTTGATGTGTGACTGCTGGCTGGTTTCACTTTCCCGTACAATGTAGACTTCCGCCTCTTCCTCATGGGAGCTAAACGGGGTGTCTCAGGGCTCACGGTGGACGGTGGCGGCTTCTTATGTTGTAGCGGACCTCGTTGGTACGCCAGCATTTTGAGTCAGTAGACAGTAGTTGACTGGACTGGTTTATTTCTTGGAGTTCCTGCTATTGACTCATTGAAGCGGGAAAGGAAGATGACGTTATCGTCAAATTTTGAGAGATCACTCCTCGGCCAAATTTCACCCAAATATCAAGAACCTGAAGTCAGCCGTTGAGAAGGCCCGGACCTTCATGTCCGAGGGTTACGTCTTTGACGTGTGCAAGGTCTTCAGGAGGTCCCGTGTCGAGAAGTGCATCGAGGTAGAAAAAATGGTAAAATGGTATTATGATGAATTATATCTTATGAAATAACCTCCTAAAACATGTTTTTGATAGAGTAGACCCTATTAAAAATTGGTCAAAAAACCGGAAAGGAATTCGCAAACACCCGGTAGTCCAAGTTCATCGGTCAACCTCATGTCGTGCCAAATACCAACACATGCAACAGCCACTCCAAAGGTACAGGGTGACACAACACATGCCAAGAAAGATAACCACTTTTTCAGTTTGGAGATTTGGAAAAATGAGCCAAACATTTCCAAGAGGTTAATAACATCACTGTCATTGCTCAATTGCCTCTTAATCCAGAAAAGTCCTTTATTTTGGTCTTGAGGGCGGTCGAGAGAGCGGGACTGAGGCCGGTCGATGGTGTGGGGCCGAGGTCGTCGATGCAGGGCCAAGGATGGTGTAGACTCGGTCTAGAGGACGTGGCTCGATCCAGAAGGCGTGGCTTGGCCAATAATGGGTTTCTCTGATTGCCGACCACGGATTGCATCTTGATGATGACATCAACTCATGAGGGTAATATTTCTTCCTTCAAATTATTCTCTATTCTCACAATAGTCACGGGAATATTGGTTGGGACTATCGAGGATTTGTGAGATTTCATTGGATCAACTTCTCAGAATCGATTTCTTGGGGGTGTCTATAAATTTCACAGCTTTCACTACCTTGTCTAGTAGCAATGAAGGGCTGGAGAAGCTACTTATGATGGATTACAACGTCTCTGCGACTATTGGGTTGGCATTCGGTAGACATTAGTGATGGGATGAAATAAATTTTCAAAATCAGGATTGCCTGAAAGCTGGGAAAGTCGGTTATCTTACAGTTTAACGGACACAACGTTGAGCGCGCTTGCACAGCTTGACTAGGTATGGTTGGGATGGTACAGTTGAAATTAATTAGGTAGATGAGACAACCAACGCCATTCAAAGGCACTAACCGGTGGTCAAATATACATGAAAAGTAAGCTGAGACAATTTGATGAAGGAACTGATAGAAACAATCAGTTACACAAAGTAAAGATGGGAATGCTTTAGGTTACCTGTAACATCAAGATTTTTTTTTTTTTGGTTTGGTTTTTCACGGGCTTTTCTAACCGCTACAGGGAATGTAATCCCCAGTACTATTAAAATGAAAGATTATAATTCGTCTATTTATTACCTTTCAATTTTTATATGATATTTGGTCTACCAACGAATTTGAGTTGGCAGACCGAGCTAATCCTTGAATGTAGGGTTGATCTGGAATGCTATCTAAAAATTTGTCCAAGTCTGACTTGAAAGATGCTACCGGATCAACAAGGCCTACGTATTCCCTACGAATATCAGAGGGAAGCAAATTAAACAATGAAGGAGCCCGAGAAAGAAGAGATGTGGACTTCATTGTTCGAACTAGCCTGGATTCTCGAAGACTTGAAGGTGCTCTCAAAACGCACATTAAGCCTCTACGGTCACTAGAATTGACCCTAAACCCTGGGTTGGGACAAAGCTCATGGATACTTTTGAAAACGTACAATATCAGATACCTTTCGTACCTTCTCTGAGTACTGTACAATCCCAACCGTTCTAACCTTTCCCAATACGAGAGCTCTCTCATTCCTGTGATGTTCCTAGTGAAACATCTTTGGACTTGCTCGACCTTTTGCAAACCTGCTGAACTCATTGGAGCCCAAATGGGTGAGGCGTATTCAAGATGTGGCTGGACAATCGACTTGTACAGAGTTAGCATCGTGATGCTATCTCTGGACTTAAACGTGCGATATATCCAACCACACATTTGAAAAGCCTTACCCACCTTCACCTGGATATGCTCATCGAACTTTCCATTATTTTGGAGGACTACACCTAGATCTTTCATAGATGAGACCTGCTCAATATCTTTACCTCCATTATCTACAAAATTAACCCTGACTAAGTTGAAGCATTTATTATGAATTAAACAATAAGGTAATAACATACCCTGTCATTTCTGAATATATGTTGGTGTCCCAAGGGATGATACTTTCTTCAGTCTGATCTCCTCCTCCTCCTCCCTGCTATCTATCCCACTTCTAAAATGTCCGAGGAATATCCGTGCCAAGTGAACTTAACGCGGGAGCTCAAAGTTGTGTCCGTTATACTATAAGATAACCGGAAAGTCAAAGCACCACCCGTTCCATCATAAGGTGAAAGGTTAACTTTGATCAAAAACGCAGCCCTAGTTTGATCGAAGAAAAATCAGGTTACTTGCATGTAATGCCTTATGCAACTGAAAATGTAAATAGGTAGCCCTAGTCGCAACCTCCCGTGATTATTTCTTTAATCCCATCAATCGTTGACATGTGGCCCCCCCAACAAACCCACATTGAGCAATCGAAACGACTTTGCAGTTTTCACAAGACGTTGCCATTCATTGTCTCAAGACATTTCAATAAACCCAGTTCCGTGAGCAATCGTCCATCGTGTACATCATTTATCCATATCATATCAGGATGATTTTCTCGATTGTGCACGGAACACAAATTTCATCCAAAAAATAACATTAACTTGCCCGCCAACCCAATTGCTACATTTCAAGGATAAAGTCAAAAATCGAACGAGACTAATCGTCCTAGGCTGAAATTACCTCAGTGGGCAAAACACTCGCGATTCAATCCATGAAGCGGCAATAAATACGAAAAATGCGTTTCGGCCCAAACTAGTCCGAGCAGCCAAAAGTAAGCCAAACGGACCACGGCGCTCTTTTTACCGTTTACGTTAAGAAAAAAAAACTTATTGGATAGCCACGTTGTGAGATGGTTGTGATGTTTGTCTAAATTCTCACTGCATTAAATGCTTAAAATCAGGGTGCCGTTCCATATTTTTTGTGAAATTCCCACATTTCACCTGGCTAATCATGGACACTAAAGCAAGGAGACGCCACATTTTTGTGATAACCAAACCTTTCTCGCCAAGTAAAGCCTCAACTTTTCCTGCTGAAATTTTTGAATTTCAATTATTGGCATAAGTATAGAAAAAAATACGTGACAAATATTATTTTCGTAACCATTGATGGTATGTGCTTCAAACCAGGCATGTAAAAATATTTAAAATGACTTTAAACATGTCTCAAAGTATAACAACTGAAATTGCTAATTAGGATTTCGTGATGAAGCAAGGAATTTGCTCTAAACACAATCAGTCAATACTTTTTTGCCCATAATATTAAGCGTAGAAATTTGTTTCAGAAACATCTTGACTAGATTTCAAGTTATTTGGTGAACTTGTTATGAAGCTATGGTTCTCACTCTGGGAATGACCCTCAACTATAGCTCTGAGCTACATATTGTTCTTTAAGCTGATTGGGTGCTTCATAATCATGGAATAATACTTTTTATTATGTATATGATGTTTTGGGCTCCGAAGTTCAAATTGAAATCTAGTGCACTGTACTTTGGTATTACCCTGTGCCCCTTAAATAAATTATCAATTGTCCATGCCAATATTTTAATATGTTAACATTTATGTACATGTACTTTTATTGCCTATTCCATACACTTCTTCTTTAAGTTGTCAGTGTATGTTCTTCATCAATGAGTAAAATGACTCATGTTCATTTTCTATCTATGAGTGTTTTTGAGCCAGTTTTACGCGATGTTTGACTGATTTGAAACACAATTTGATATATTTTGATTATTTCAATGTACATGGGTACTTCACAGATTCTTCTAACTTTCAAAATTAGTTCAGAAATATTTAGTGTATGGACGGAGTTGTATATCAACGAGATCATTATTTAATTAAAAACACTTAAATGTTCTTTGTAGTTTGGATAATCTTGTTTCGTTGAAACTAGAGTTACTATCTTGATTCAATACAATGGTCTAGCTTGGCGGTCGGGGGAAAGCCTTGTCTTTTCCTCTCTTTAGAGTCCCTGGGCTAGTATTTGAGCTGGCTCTCGTAAATTCCAGTGAGGGACATACCATATTCATACTGGTAAAATTACATAAAGAAATTTGACTTACATGATTGAAAATCCTCGTAGAATTCAGCGACAAAAATAAAAGGCTTTGATTTGATGTTGGTTTGAAAACCAAATTCTAGGACCTTCTTGTGATGGACAAATGTTATCTTTGGTGTCTTCAATTGTAAATTGAATTTGCTTTGGTCTGTTCTTCTGATGCCAAGGATTGAACCACTGAAGTAATCAATGGCTTTATTAATTTCTTTATTTCAGGTACTGTCTTCACTGTTACCAACTAGTTCACTCATGAAACTGTTCAAGATGATATGAGACTAAAAAGATAAGGCAAAATGTTTGCAACGTATTATAGAGCCTACAAGGCCAATGAATGATAAGAACATTCCTCCATAACAACACCCAAGACCCTGATCAGTACAACAGACTATGTTAAGTGTTATTTGATTAGACTGGTAGCTTTTAAGGTTCTGTCTTTTTGGCAGGGCATTAGTTACTAAATTACAAGTAACAAAATTACAGTAATTCGTTCCTTTTTTCGAAAATGGAACTCTAATGCCGTTATATTTCGAAATTGTGTAATTGTAACGCCCCAAAGACTCAAAGAATTGTGCGTTTCTCGTTCTTTTTAAGCTTCCAGAATGGCCTTTAATTCTTCGTTTATCTCCTGACAGGTGCAAAAATTTCAAAAAAATTCAGGTCCACATCCAAGTAAGAACAAAACGGCCGATCAAATCAAAGACCAACGGAATTAGAATCGAAAACGTCGGGTCCAATGCACAACTCTAGTCAAGATGAGGAGTTTCGGGATGGGCGTGTTGAGATGGAAACGTGTCGAAATAAGGCGTAGCGGATTGTGAATGTGCCTGTACAAGGACATGCCTGTTTAAGGCTGTGTCTGGTTAGGCACATGTCCGGATGAGGCAGTTCAGCGGCGGCCCTTGAGGGTGGTTTGTTGGGATGTCCACGATTGTAAGAAGCTGAACAGAGGTCAGTTTGGTAGCATCTTGGAATCGGGCCGGGCCCTGATTAATCTGAATCTCGATTGAACAGACGAAGGGTGAAGGATGGGACGACGGTGAAATCTTTCCATCAAGGCAGTATCATCATCATCATCATGTCATCTCGGATGGAAACGCTCCTTTAAATTCCACGGACCTCAACTTGATTTTACGTGGGCGAGTCATTTTCTACTGAAACTGACTTGACAACTGGTACAAGGCACTTACGCAAAAAGACTTGCCTTCAAACCACTTGTTGAATGGTGATGACTGATGATTGTTTGACCCGGAAGGGATCGTTTTACGTTGCAATTTCACTGTCTTAGTAGCTCTTCTGTTAACATGTTCTGCCTACCGATGACGTGATAACACTTAATCAATCACAATCGACTTTGTTTTGAACTAACTTCAATGAATATGCTACTAGGGTCTCTGTATCCAACATGCTTGACCCTGGCCCTGTCAGATATGTTAGCGTGCAACGTCATAGGAAATAATTCACACATACATGTTATGAACTTAACCATATCAACTTAAAGTGAAAAATGAAGAGCACCTTATACTGTAGGCGCTTTGAGTATCCATATCCGATCAAGATGTCAGCGAAAAAGCAAGAGGTATTGCTGTGAATTGAAAATATTGATTTAAAATTGACTCTTTAAGCTGGCACCGACTGCTTACCTTATGCAATCACTAATTATTCTTTGCTGTGAAAAAAATTAGAACTATTTAACACTCATAGAATCTTCTCAATCAAATTCTATTGCACTGAAGACCTCATTCAGTGCATTTGTCAAGCAGGAAAAATCCTTCTTTGATTTGAGTATGATGCATCAAATTTCCAAAGCCTCCACATTTCTACGACTTAAGGCATAGGCTTTTTACATGGAAGCTTTATCGGCTTGACAATGTCTAATACTGTTTTTCCATCATGCCTTTAGCGACATTGCTTCAAACCTTCAACGATCATTATCCCATCTAGGATCCCAATCTTGACTTCTCGAAGAATTATGCTGCAGTACATTTTGAACAATTATGCCAAGATTAAATGCCAAGGCTCATTATTGAAAAATGTTGACATGAAGTCGCAAAATATTACGCGTTAGCATTGCTTGATGAAAATAAACACATTTTCTCTGGAGAAGTATGGTCTTGATGGGGAAAACCCTTTCATCATTGGTCATTTAAATCTTTCGAAAAGTAACGAGTACCGCCATTATGTTTTTTTCGAGTAGCGGTTGCTCTCAAAACGCAGATTAAGCTTCTACAGTCACTAGAATACGAATATTAGAGGGAAGCAAATTCATTAATAAAGGAGCCCGAAAAAGAAGAGGCGTGGAATTAATTGTTCGAACTAGCCCGGATTCTCGAGGGCTTCAAGGTACTCTCAAAACCTACATTAAGCCTCTAAGGTCACTAGAATTGACCCTAAATCCTGGGTTGGGACAAAGCTCATGAATGCTTTTGAAAACGTACAATATCAAATACCTTTCGTACCTTCTCTGAATACTGTACATACAATCCCAACCTTTCTAACCTCTCCCAGTACGAGAGCTCTCTCATAACCCAAGTTATTTAGTCTCTGCCTAGAAAAACATCTTTGGACCTGCTCGAGCTTTTGCAAACCTGTTGAACTAATTGGAGCC
>NC_081451.1:2040817-2042445 GCF_007210705.1 Tigriopus californicus
CCTACTCCAACTGGATACGCTCATCAAACTTTCCATTATCTTGGAGGACTAGCCTGGATTCTCGAGGGCTTGAAGGTGCTCTCAAAACGCACGTTAAGCCACTACGGTCACTACAATTGACGCAAAATCCTGGGTTGGGACAAAGCTCATGAATGCTTTTGAAAACGTACAATATCAGATACCTTTCGTACCTTCTCTGAATACTGTTCATACAATCCCAACCTTTCTAACCTCTCCCAGTACGAAAGCTCTCTCATATCCTCAATGTTCCTAGAAAAACATCTTTGGACCTGCTCGAGCTTTTGCAAACCTGCTGAACTAATTGGAGCCCAAATGGGAGAGGCATATTTAAGATGCGACTGAACAATTGACTTGTACAGAGTTAGCATTGTGATACTATCTCTGGACTTAAATGTGCAATACATCCAACCACATGTTTGAAAAGCTTTACCAACTTTCAACTGGATATGCTCATGGAACTTTCCATTATCTTGGAAGACTACACCTAAATCCTTCATCGATGAGACCTGCTGAATGCCCTTGCCTTCATCATCTAATAGCGGAGGGTCTAATGGCTGCAACCCAAAGGTCATTGAGCGGAATGTCTTTCCATTCAGTGCCATGTTACTCGCAGCAACCCAAGAGTAGATTTGGTCTAGGACCTCTTCCAGATAAACGGAATTCTGACAATTCCCACAACTATCAATTTTGTATCATCAGCATAGGAAGAGATACTGACATTACTACTACCAAGCTTCTGAAGCACAACGATGAAGATGATGAAAAGGAGAGGACCCAAAATGGAGCCCTGAGGAACACCCGACTTGACGTCATGTATGTCACTGAGGGATCCCTCAACCTTAACCAATTGCTTCCTGCTAGAGGGCTCTACTTCCTATTCATTTGCGAGTTCCTTCAAGCCTTTGTAAATCTAGGCCAGTAAGAACATTAGGGTCTACCTCTCGGGCTCCATCATTGTTCAATTTGCTCCACTCAAATATCCGTTGGGAATATCTTGGTGTTGATCCTGTAGCAGTATTCAAGTCAGACTTGGGCAAGTTTTGGATCAAAATTCCTAGTTAGCCCTACATTTAAGGGCTATACAGATCTGACAGCTATAACTTATTGGTGGATCAGATGGTATATCAATTTTTTCACCAAAGGCGTGATTTGAACCCTTGCCCTCTGGGGAACCATGTCGTGCCTCAATTGGGTACAATAGACCACTCAGCTACCATGGTTCCCCAATTGCAAGCTAAAAAAGGAACTTATATACTTTTTCATCTTGCATTGTTGGGAGTCCCTTTCTCAGTAGCGTTAAGAAAGTCCGCAATCCGTCATTTAGTTTCTTTCCAGCAACCACAATAAATTCACTGAGCTGCCTCAAGACTCGTTTTTGCCTGTTCTTAGTTTTATCACAAGTGCGTGCAAATTGCTTGGGATTGAAATGACACCACATGAAGTTCACTAACCAAAGTATGAGTTGAATGACGATACTATATCTAAATATATTTTTAAATATACCTCTGTTACCCTTTGGTTATTGTGCATGTGTAGTGAGATGTATTTGTTTGGGTAAATAGTTGGGAATCGCCATTAACTCAGTGGCTTTTTCCGGACTTCCTTAC
>NC_081451.1:2045217-2051224 GCF_007210705.1 Tigriopus californicus
GTAGGTCGTTGCTACTGATCAGGCAGTCACCCTCCTCTTTTTTGGTGTACAGAGTTGTTGACTTGAAATCCATTTTCCTCTGCACTGACGTGGGGTCAATGCGACATCTAGTCGTACCAGCCCGCTGTCTGGCTTCTCTGCCCAGGTGGACGTGTTGTGGGGACGTGGTGAAGGAGTCATTAAATGACACGCCAAGAAGCTCGGAACTCCAACAACTCAACCAGTCACCAAGATCGTCAAAATATCACGCACCTTGGACTTCAGGCAGCCACTAACCATAAATTACAGTCATGTCTTTGCTTCGCTGAGGACAAGGCCTCCGCCCGCTAAGGAATGAGGATCCTTGCATCTGCCATTTTTACCCTCTTAACGACCTCGCTGCCTTGCTACCTGGCCTGATTAGATGGATCAAGAACATTCAAGCCTGTAGTAATCCACCGATGAAAGAAACTTACAAATCCAATATCCTGGGCCCAATCTTCCCTGAAGACTGGACTCCAAGTCATGCAGATCCCGACCTTCCTGAAGGTCTAGGTCTCCCCGAGAGCAATGAAAAACAAGCGCCATTAAATTGACACCAAGAGTGGCTATTTGAAAGTGGTTTTATTTCTTGTGATTTATTCGAGCCAAGCAGTGACAAGATGATAGAACACTGCACGGTCACACACGCGGAAGCCACCGTCGTTGATGTCGAAGAGAAATAGAAGTAAAGAGCGGCCACTCTTTCGGGCGAGGAGCACTTTACAATCGGCGACCACGCCGACCGCCCTTCTTGCGGGTCGAATCGGAGGGAACGGGCGTGACGTCCTCGATGCGGCCGATCTTCATTCCAGAACGGGCCAAAGCACGGAGAGCTCCTTGAGCGCCTACAAAAACAAAATACAAGGATTTCATTAGGTGTTACAGAGATCTCTGGAGGATATATTTTCTTGCATGGGCGAACGAAGTGGATTAAAACGGTGCAGTGGCAAATTATTCTTCCATTTAGGTATCAAGGCGGATGTACGGTACGAGGATATATTTTCTTGCATGGGCGAACGAAGTGGATTAAAACGGTGCAGTGGCAAATTATTCTTCCATTTAGGTATTATGCGCTTCTTCGAAATTTGGTGACCAAAAATGAGGATTTTCTCCGTCGAAGAAGTTCCCTCTAAACAATGATTTGAATCCTAAAGAAGTGTATAGGGAATTGAAATAGGTTGAAGAAGAAAAAAAAAAAGGGCGAAATGTTAATACTCATGTGCTCGATTTTGGTGATTTTGCGAGTCAAAAAGTGACTTGAGTGTGGCGAAAAAAAAAGAATTTCTATACCGACTCATGCCTAAACCCAATCACAAGGGTTTACACATTTTAAGGTGTTTTGAAACCATCAAGTACTGGTGGACAATTGAATGAATGAGGGAGATGGTTGTGGCGCAGTTGACTAAATGCGTGACAGAGTTGAACTCGGGTTCATGAGTTCGATCCCAGGTCTCGAACCCACCCACCCAAACCTAAAACCCTGCTCATCTAGTGGATATTCGCCTCGAATGGCGACCCTCGAACCCAGAATGGACCCCCAACAACCAAAGATGTCTTCACACAGTGGTAGAAATGCCCTTTAAAGTTTTGATGGAAATTCCCAAGCACATCTTGGCATTTTTCTCCCTCAGAAAATCATGGGGAACAATTTTTATTTTATTGCTTATGAAATTCTAGCCCACAAAATCTGCTTTTTGGAGGGTTTGAGGTATGGTTGTTGTATATTATTTTTTTTTACAAACAAAGTCAATTTGAAATAAGGCAAGAAATGGAAAAATGATCTTTTATTTTTGAGATGATGAAAATCGATATTAAATCTTTGGGAAAACTTGAATTAACATATAACGGGGGCATTTTGGGGCTAAAAACGATGAAATTTGGACCACTAAATCCGATGTAACTAAGTAGCGGTGAAATAGTTGATATCGTAAATTATATTCAAGAGCTAACTAAGTGTGCTCCTAATTTACCTTGAGTAGGTTTTTGAAAATTTTAGTTTTTACAATGCTTTTGGGTATGCAAGTTTTTCATGTGGACTAGAATTCCATAAAACAATACAGTTAAAGTTGTTCCCTATGACTTTTTGGGGTAGAAAAATGCCAATTTGTGTTTGGGAATTTCTCTGGAAACTTGATAGGGCTTTTTGAACACCGTGCTCAAAAAACTGTACATACAATCACATATATATTTAAATGTCTGTATCCAATGAGACTTGCATCTCCCAAAAAGGAGTTTTAAATAAAATTAAAATCTCACTATTTATCACTGAGAAAGAATCGCAGACATTTGTGTCCGGAATAACTTCACACATTGTAAAAAAAAATATACAGATAATTTACGCCTTCAATTACTTCTTTACAACTCCTAAAAAGAACATGGTCATAATTCAGAACCTAAACAGACAGTGGAAGTATGTAAAATAAAATCATCTTCCATTTCATATTTCAGGTCGGGGACAAAAAAAACTAAAAAAAAAAAAATAAAACCTACGCAGATTGCAGTTTCCACGAACGACTATTTCTTCCTCCATTATATCGTAATATTACGACCGAAACCAACATCGCCGTACCAGTTTACAAATTCTATTCACCCTCAAAACCCCCCCTCAGTCCAAAAATTCAGATCGTTCCAATTCCGCATTCCATTCTCTGAAGTGATATCTAAGGGACTTACCGGGTCCGGGCATTTTGGTTCGGTTGCCGCCGACGGCCCTCAACTTGATGTGAAGGGCGGTGATGCCGAGGGTCTTGATCTTCTCGGACACGTCCTGAGCGGCCAACATGGCCGCGTACGGAGACGACTCGTCACGATCCGCCTTCACCTTCATACCACCGGTCACACGGCACAGGGTCTCCCTGGAAACGATAAACGAACACACGATAGTTCAGGCTCAGATCCGAGCTCAAGAGACCGTTCAGCCAAGTTGGGTCATCCACTCATGACAGGGTTTTTAGGGGCGGGTTAATTGCAGATCTTTCTCTATTTTTTTTCTTTATTTTCCCGATGACCTTCCTCTTTCTTTGGCCGTAATTTGATTGATAATGAAACTGGAAGAGCAATATGTCTTGATTTCATGGACTCAATGGTAGGAAACTCTCCCCGGGGGTGATCAATCCTTGATGTTCTAAAGGTAGATTTTGGGTTTCTTGCGCGGTTTTTTTTTTAAATTGCATGTCAAATGCAGTGGCTTACTTGCTCCAGTTCTTTGACTAATGCACTAATCCCAAATCAGCGGGGTACCTATCAAAAACTTATTACTTCTGTTGTTGAACATTTCGCCCCTTTAATTCTAAAATGAGACAAGTTCGTCTTATTCCCCCTCCAAAGTACATGTATTTAGTTTGGCTCAAAATAAAAAAGGGTCTAACTTTAACATTTGATAAAAAATTAATAAAACCCGTCCAAATTAAAACCCCAATTAAACCTATCAAACAAAAAACCCGTCCTACCCGCCCATTAAACCCCCCCCCAAAACCGCCCCGGGATTAACCCATTTGCCAACCCTGACTCATGACGTTCGTGAATTGACGGGAGGGACGAGAAAATTCAAATTTGGCGCCTTGGTTTGAGGACGTATCTTGTACAGGAAGAGCAAGTCCATGTATATATATTTTCAATAATGGACAGCGTTGGGTGACAAAAACTTGAAAACAAACCCCGTCAGTTCGGGTGTAGCTTCAGACTCAAGCTGTTGATTTGAAATGAGTGACCACACCTTACTACACTGTATACCAATACTGACGGGATAGGCCATGCCAGGGAAGTCTCAGAAACATATCTGATGACAGAGGTGGTCCTGTTCATTGCTCCCCTCACATTTTGATCTTAGATGTTGCTACAAACTAGAGAAACCGCTGGATTTTGGAGGCTCGAGAAGAGCGGTTCTCAAGTTAAATAATTCGAGAAAACTCAATCAGTTGTGTCAAATTAAAGTGATTTCCTCGGGATGCTTCATGTTTTCTAGAATGGAGAGTGAGTACCCAAAGAATGAGCGTTGAACGAGGATATGTTCCGGCTCTGGACTTCTCTGGGCATTAGTTTGGAACTTTTCATTGATCCCATTGGTGGCTGTGCCAAAAAAAAAAAAATGCCAGAGGCGGAGGTCCGACAATGTCCAAAACATAATGCCCACCTCACGCTATGACCAAAATTCGAAGGACAATTCAAACGAAAGTTTGAATAATGGAAATATTCATCTTGTGGATCGTATCATATCCACCATTTATCTCGCAAGGCTGTAGGGTTGAAATCTGCTCAGGTGTAAATGCCAAATGATTGAAAAGTAAAAGGTGCAGCAACTTAACATTTCGTCAGCATACAGATGCTTCGTAGACCAACTTCTCAGGACAAATGAATGTCGTTGTAAGCATCGTATATACCTGCTGAACTGGCATGGTTTCAGGCGCCGGATTTGAGTCTTAAGAACATGGATTGAGAGGCTCGGTAATTGTATGGACGTTGGACGGAGTTTCTAAACCGAGTACATAAGCACAAAAACTGGCCACCTCCAAAAAGTCAGTGTTGCCATTTCGAAATCATTTCTGACCTAATTTTTCGGTGGCCAGGGACGGGGGCGACTAGAATGGGGCAAGTACTCGATATTTTAGTTATTTATAACTTTGCTGCTCCTAATTAGATATATATTTTTTTTTTCGTTATCAATTTAAGTGACGTCATTGATGAATGTAAAGGTTTTTAAATGTTCAATTTGCTGGTCACCAATAAGCAGCTNAGGACCTTTTTGAGGCCAAACTAGTACATATCCATGTTCTGAAGTAGGGTTGGTTGGTCTTTCATCAATGCCTAATGATTTTGTTCCTTAGTGTCGCAACTAAAATTACAATAAAATTTCACAAAAAAAAATTGGCATTGCCTCAAGAAATGATTATTGCTTGATGAATGTAAAGGTTTTTAAATGTTCAATTTGCTGGTCACCAATAAGCAGCTGTGCCCAAATTTTGTTGCAGACAGTTAAAGTCATGAGTACCCTCAAATCGACTTCATTCCGACACCAGTTCGTTGGCGCCATCGAGGCATGGATCTAGACGCCTCATAAATAGGAAGGTTGGGCATCGGGCCCGTGGTTCACCTACTTCCAGTGGCCCCAAGCTAACTTCGATCCCACTCCCATTGGCACAACTCGACTTCTGATCCGGTCAACCCTCTGGCGAGCTGGCTGACTGGCTGGCAGAGAGAGCCGCATGAGGTCGAAATCAAACGGAGGGACTGCTCTTACCGTCCGGACAGATCGGTCACGTGGACAAAGGTGTCGTTGTAGGAGGCATAGATGTGGGCCACGCCAAACACTTCCACGCCTTCGCGCACTTGCGGACCCAATTGGACCTGGACCTCCTCGGTTTTCTCCTTCTTTCCTTTACGCGGCGCCATCACGAATCGACGAGAATCACTCACTCACTAGATAAGAAGACCAAAGAAATCTTGAGCCCAGCCCACACTCTCACGGAGTTCCGAATCACGATGCAGGGGATATTGAGGGATTTGTCCCAACTCTGAATGGAGCAACGTCTGTGTTCTTACCTGAGTTCAACGGAAAAGGAAGTGGGACCGGGCGACGGAAAAATAAATAAACCCCAACTCGGTTGGAAGAGGGATAATCCAGACCCAAAAAAAGGGGACGGTGCCCAAGGGCCACCTGGATCAGGGTGTCGTGCCCACCCATGAGGTTAGAGTTGGGAGGCGTTTTTGTTTCTCGCTGGTTCTTTTGTCTCCGAGTTCGTTTGACAATTAGCCCTCGGCCGGCACAGCCATTCCGGCCAGGTTGGGATGGCTGATTCAGGGCCGCCGTGAGGGTTTGGAACGACAGATTTCTCACTTGCCCCTAGCGCGTGACGTCAGAGGGGCACCGGTGCAGTTCCCACAGCTGATCATGACACCCAACCAGGGTGGGCAATTTTGAGAATTAGCGTGACTTTTGGACACCAAGTGGACAAAAGTGTCCAAAAGTGGACAAAAGTGTCCAAAAGTG
>NC_081451.1:2054256-2090528 GCF_007210705.1 Tigriopus californicus
GGTGGACAAAAGTGTCCAAAAATGAAATGCCCACCCTGCACCCAACCCGGACCATGTTACTACTGACGTCAAGCCAGCCCCGCCAGGGTCAGTCAGTGGTCGGGGGCCTAACTTGCGCCCTTTTAGTGCTTACCTCAATGGAGGTTTGTACTTGCGACGGCACTAATCTTACCCTTATATGTTTCATAGCATGGCCAAGTACATCAACTCGTACAGGAATAACAATAACCTGCACCCATACTGACATTGGTTTGATTTCTGGTAGGTTTCTGGCAACCTGACTAATGCAGCTAAAAAATCTTCATTTTACGGTTTTCCCACAACATAAATAAAAACACACAATTTGTAACAAGAATGGTGGTGAATTGGGATGGAACTTTGCTTATCACTTTCAGTTCCGATTGGCCTACCAAATGAAGCTTATTTTTCAAGGGCCACAACTCTATTTTCGCTGTTTGGCAACTAACAAGGGAGGTTTGGTGCGTTGCAACATTGGATGGTGGACAGAGCCAAGGGGAGAAAGTTCGGAGCAACCCTGAGAAGACAGACAGTTCTTCTTGTTGGGCGCAGGCAGACGAAATCAGGGTGATTGACCCGTTTTGACTTTGTTGTGACTGAAGGATCTAAAGTCTTTCCATTTTCCCACTTTTATGAGGTTTAAAAGCAATACAGTGCGAATTAGTTGAGCAGAAAATCTGCTTTGGATATCAAATCAATTGCGTTGTCCCGTGCTATTCTAATGAGAAGTGGGAAATCATGAACCGTAGATTTACCTGAATGTCGTCTCGCTTACCCAAGGATCAATCTTTAATAGTCAAGCCCCAGTGCTGCCACTTTGGGGGTACGTCTAGCCTGGCAATCTTCCAACTGGACATGTCATTGATAGGGTTTCACATGGCAGTCAACGTATTGCCAATCATTATAAAGCTCGGGAAAATAACTTGTTTTGATGTGTTGGAGCAAACCTGAAGAGTTTTAGGTCTTTTTATTTATTATTTAAGACCCGGAATGCTTGCTCTAAATGCAATTTTTCAAACCATGAAAAATACTTCCAAAATGTTAAGTAAAAGTGAAAAAAAAAATGATTAAATCCAAACAGCCATGTATCCTTGTACCGTTTACTCTCATCAATTGTTTCACATCTGATTATTAAAATCTTTAAAGAATCACACTTTAGTATTTGTAGGCCATCTTTTTCTACAAAAGTAATGGTAATGATTAAGCCATTGCGTTACTTTTTTTTTTTAAAGGTACAAGCTCTATCTACATATATCATGACATGTGTTGTTGAAATTGGGATTCATAATAAGACAAAAACATACTCCAGAAGTAAGTGAAAGATTTTATGAATCTCAAGTTAAACACTTTTAAGTTCAAGATTGAACAATCATCTTAAAACTTTACAGTAAACCAGAAGGCAGGCTCAACTCACCCAACCTTGGTTCTTGCTAAGTGGTCACATTTAACACATTTAAAGGGGATTTACCTCCCAACAGCTGTAGCTGAACTCAACCAATAGGGCTTGTCAAGTGAACGCGTTCATGAACAATAGACGCTATTTTTATGGAGTAAAATCAAAGACAACATGCCCAGCCAAGCTGCACTGTGCACGCATTGAATTTGGACATTTATTCCTGTGTTCCTACTTGTCAAGGCAAATAGTGTTGAGGTATTGAGCCTATTTGATAGTACGGTCACTGAACTACAGCAAACATGTTCAGTTTGTTGGGTAGTGTAACGCACGTTACTCAAAATCATTTGATTACTGAAAATTCAATAAGCATATGGGGCAAGTTGACTGTGATGTTTGTCTGAGTTCTCTGTCCCTCAAATGCCCCAAATTAGTGTGCTGGACCGGATTTTTCCTTGAATTTCCTTAGGTTAGGCTGGTTTACCAAACGCATATCGTCCACCATTTCCTTCGTCATGGGATTTCCAAACAAAAAGTCTGTGGGTTTGTCCTTTTCCTTGGCACCCTTTCGGGTCTTCCCTAAAGCGCTTATTAATGGGCCAGAAGTTTCCAAAAGACACAACTAAACACAAGAGTTATGGTTGGCAGATAACTGGCAGACACAGCCTTCAAACAACCCATGCAGTAAATACTAGGGGGGGGGGGCTGTTTTACACCGCCTTTAAACAACACCTGAAGTAAATACTAGGGGGGCTGGTGGGCTTAAAAAGCTTAAACATGTCCCAATTTTCCCCACCAACATCAGGCTAGAGAGGCCAGCCCGGCGGTCCAGTGCAAAATACCACCTGCATGGCTGAGCCTACTGGGCCCTAATCGCGGCTGAATGGGCAGGACGGGCTGACTGAATCTGACAGGGCCGACCCAATATCCTCCTGGTTTGCCCCGACCCTCGGACTTGACATATTTGACCATCAAGCTGGGCCATTTCTGGCCCTCGACCCGGCTGGGCCCATGGCCTGCCTGATCCATCCGCTGGACGAAAAAAAGACCCACGACCAGGAGTCGAGCTAGCTAGTAGGACTGTAGGAATTTGGCCCTTTGGCAACAGCCTCCTCGTCCTCCTCGTCCTCCTCGTCCTCTTCGTCCTCGTCGTCTTGATCCTGGCCTTGAGTGATCCCTTTGACCGTGGCGAGTAGGGTGGATCCGTGCCTGGTAGCCGCACACGCCCGTATCATCCTCGAGCGGCGTCCATCCATCCGTAAGTAGGCCCACCATTCGGTTCACGGCTACGGTCAGGCCGTCGTCATTCATGGGCCTCAGGTCCAGAAAGAGCCCATGCCTACCCCAACGGTTTATTGGATATGAAGGATTAAGACGGGGGGATTAAATCCGAGTCGATTTTTGAAACCGCTTTCCACCCAAGAAACAAAGAAAAATGAGAAATAAAGGATGGAGAGGGCGTTCGCTTTGGTGGGAGGGATACACGCCCCATGACTATCTGGCCCCATCGAGCCCATGGGTCGAGGAAAAACCCCCATGATTTAGGGGCACTTCCTTCACCCTGACCACCCCAGAGTAAATGGGCGAAATATGAATCAAACTATTTCAAACCGCCCCTTGTGTCCGTTGGTGTACCAATCCTGAGGTCCTTCTGAATTGAATGGCCCTATTCCCATGGCTTGGTCCGGCGTTTAGTTTTAGGATTCCTTTGTTCTGCTCGGCAATGCTCTCTCACTCACTCGCGCCCTCATCCTTTGTCTGGGCCCATAGGGGGTGGGCTCCTGGGGGTAGGTGACCTGGAATGGTCCGACCTTTGGGACCGAGATCAAAGCCTGTCTAATGCGAGTCAGGGGAAACGGGAAGATATGAAGATATATGAAAGTTTGGCCCATACATGCCCATGAAATGACAAACATATCTCATGTCTAACAAGAGGAGTCCTCTGGTTGAAACCTAGATCAAGTCCATGTAACATGAAAGACAGGCCAACCCACCCTATGGCACTTGAAATGGGGCCAGTGCATATTTCTCAAGAATGGTTTTGGGTCTTTTATGTTGAACACAACTCTCAACCCATTCAATCATAACATTGGCCACGGACTTCTAGAAACATGGACGGCGAACGAGCTGCCCGGCCAATCGGCCTACTCTTGATCATAGCCACTCTGAGCCAATTTTAGGAATTAAAGTTATAAAATAAGAAACGTAGATCTCTTCAATTAACGGTAGGTCAATTTTCTATCATTGACATGCAAAGTCGATCGTTTCAAAGTTATGTTGTCCAAAGCTTATGCAGCTGACCCAGAGCAGGCCGAAAATTCCAATTTTATGTCGTGTTTACTACATAACTTTGAACACGTCTCCTGAGTTCCCTAAGCATAGGATTACACTCAAACTGGGCTGAGTTCATCTATTCAACCAAATCTTGTGTTCGTATCAAGTGCTTATTTGGAATGATAATAATGAGCGGTTTGGGAGAAAGGATATTTTGGCTTTCGTTGGCAGTCCATATCTCTAGAAGTCCGTGAATTTCCCCAACATAGCTATCTTCACGCTTCAAAGTGGAGGGACAGGTCAGCCCATGGGGCCAATGATGGTTTAATTTTATATCCATATAGGTGGATCGCCTGGAGGATGTTCGCGTGGGGCGATGATGTGGAGCGAAGCTCCTATGAAGACTCGGAGGCCTTTGAAGAGGTAAGAAAGAACCACCAACCCTGGGCTTTTGTTGACCTTCTCCCAGACCTCTAGCAACATGGACGGTGAGCCAGTTTCCTGCCCAAGCAGCTGACTCTAATGAACCCCTTCTCATAATACATTCAGGCAACGAGAAATGTACGTAGAAGGAGGCCATTGGAGACCCCAATTCCTTTTATTGCATTTCATGGCAAACGGGTTTGTTCCCCCAGTCATATTGCTCAAGATTCAAATTCTTTATCGAGTCATCAGTGCATGAATTTGTGTACTTTTCGTGGGTTCCCTCAGGCCAATTCTTTTGGGTGCAAATTTGGCCGGGTCATTTGATCTCATGAACTGCATATTTTGAATAATATGGTGCCAAAACTGTTTTCCTTTGCTTGAAGTTTATACCTCTGGAATGCCTGAGAATAAATCCCTGTATTGGCCCTTGATCCAGGATAGTGCTTATGAAGCTCTGTCCGTGCTCAAGGGTAATTTTCCGAGATTTATGCACTGCACGGTACTGAGCTTTGGAAGTGGATAAATTCACTATTCTGGATAGAAATGGTTTGTTCTGGGCAGGATTAGGTGGGATCTGCCTCGAAATGAAACTGTTTGACTAGTTCAAGACAAACGTGACAATTCTCGCTGTGAGTCCCATGTCCAGTGTTCTAGAGGTTCTTTTTTGTGCTCTTCAAGTTGGAAAGTCCGAGAGGATCTGGCTCCTGGGAAGGGTTTTGGGGTCATTGACTCGCCCTCGATTGACCAAGAGTTATTGCATTGCAAAATTTCATATGCCCCAGAACACCTGGTCAACAGAAACAGTTATATTGTTCGTTCCAAAGCCTGGCTATTCCAGTCCTTCAGTTTCAAACCAGATTTTTTTTTTCTTAAATGAAATTGATTTCATGCGCAATTACTGTTGATATGAAAATCTGGTAATCAATAACTATGCCCTGATGGACACAACATTTACCTGGAAGAGGGATTGGATCATTCGACTTCAAAAACAATCTCTTCTTGTAACGGTATTTCCCGTTGAATGTCTAACCCGCCCAAACCGTGAATCAATCTCACGTGGTCAAGACACAATCAAAAATTGGGTTCATTCATTCCCCTCTTCAGGATTCGAATTGCTCGTGGTTTTCCGAACCCGAGTCCGTGCTAAACAACTGGCGAGGCTGGCGCAAACAGAGCACCTCGCAACCGCCTCCGCCGCCCTCGACCCTGGGTCTGGTCACACCGGCTTTGGGCCTGGGAACGGCGGGCGGAGGGGCCGGAGGGGCTCACCATCACGGGTCTTCATCGGTGGGGACGGTGACGGCGGGCGCCACTTTGGGCGGCTACGGCCGTGATTTGGGCCCGGTTTCCTTGCCACCGGCTTTTCACCGAGGTGAGTGGGGATTTGGTTCAGACCTACATAGGTACCTTTAACAGGGGAATCCGGGGTTGAACACGTCAAGTGGCCTATGTTTCTGCCCCCTTTAAAAATAGAGATGGGATCGAGGGGTGTAAAATCAAAATGAAAAGATTTGGTTTTTTTTTATATATAAATAAAATTTCAAACTATCTGTCAGTAACCAGGTTTATGAATGAAATGAAAAGGATGAAAAGTATTCGAGAAAAATGTCAACTCTTCTAATCGGACTCGAATTGAACTTGAGTAATCCGATCCCAATCTGAATCCGAAAATCCCATCAGTTCCGAAAACAAAACGCTAAATCGACCCCTTAGACAATCATTCGCCAATCAATGCAGACATAAGTATCATTTTGCTTTTGATAATGCTGGGAATGACATTGCGAATAGCGGTTGAAAAAATACCGGTTATTTATAATAGTACATTTATTTTTCGGTTCCATATACAAACCTAATTGGTGAGCTAGGGTTAACAGATCCTTGCAACCGTTCGATTATTCATCTAAGGTTTTTAATATTGTTGTTTTGGTCAGTTAACTTGCTCTATATGAACGAAAAAACGTTCATTATTTAATTGTACGCAGCAACTGTATTAACCTTTGGCAGCAGTTTTCAAACAAGTACAGCATAAGCACATAACACAATGCACCCCCGAAGCCCATGGATTTTTAAGATCATTGAAACTTTCGATAATTGGGCAATAATCCTGATCATCCGAAAATTCAAGGGCGAGCCAGATCTGTATATCTCAGATAGTATATGAATATAAAGTTATGTAAAATGAAGATGTTTTTTTTCTTTTCGTCTTGAACTCCTGGGGATCCCAATCTCATTAGCGATATGGAAATGAAATGTATGCCTTCTCTTGTCTTGTTCGATGATTTGAAATCGATCCAGTTTCAATGAAGTATTGCCCATTTCCAAACAATGTTTTGGGCTTAGCATAGAAAATAATACGATCCTCAATTCCAGGTACCTCGGGTTATGGCACGCCAATTCTATCTCTGACGGAGTTATCAGCGCGAGAGGTGGCCTCATCCATCCCGTTCGAATTGGTCGAGGTCTATCATCCGCCCGTGCCTGAGCAGCTTCAGTTACGGATCGCATTCTGGAGCTTCCCCGATCAGGAGGAGGACATTCGTCTGTACTCGTGCCTGGCCAATGGCAACTCGGACGAGTTCCAGAAAGGCGAGAACCTCTTCAAGACCAGATCAGTCAAGGACCCACTTCAAATCGGATTCCATCTCTCGGCTACCATCGAGCCAAGCACAGGCAAGGCTAGCCAGAACACGTCGGTCACCTTCGACCGCAAGAAGATCGTGTCATGCCAGTGTAGTTGCAACTCAGCAGCTCAGTGGTGTTCGCACGTGGTGGCACTTGCGCTGCACAGGATCCACCAGGTAACACTGGAAGTGGGAGAGCGCGCGTGTGCTTGGATGTGCGCAGGCTAACACCCACACCCCTTTTTTGTGTTGCAGTTCCCTTCAGTGAGGCTGCGGGCGCCGGTGAGCGAGTCGCTCTCGCGTTTGGAGCGCGATCAACTACGCAAGTTCGCCCAGTACCTCATTGCCAAATTACCCGAGCAGATCCTGCCAGTGGCTCAAAACATCCTGGATGATCTCCTTTCGCAAGCTCAAACTGGTAAATGCAACCTAAAAGACAACATTAAGTGGGGTTTTTTTTTAAATCTTTTATTCGCTGGTTTATAGCATGATTTTTAGAATATTTGGTCATGTCAAGGGTTTGAATTAGCTGCATTAAGGCACCCTTGAATGTTAATGCTGATCTGGGATCGTTAACAACGTTTAAAACTCAACATTGGGTCAACTCTAATATAAGTATAGAATCCTCGAAGAGAGCACGGCAGCAAGTTATTCAAAGCTGGTGCCTGATTTGATAATCAAGAGTATTTCAAGCCTTTCGTTAGTTTTTTTTCGGGTGATTTGTTCACATGAAATAACCCGTCATTCCCATGAATAATTAAAATTCAAAGCATGGCATTCAGTATTGGCTTGTTCATTATGGGGACCGGTATTTCACCGATTTCTTTTTTAAAAATCTTTTTATGAGGCATATTTCTCTCCTCAACACTTGGATTTATCAATGGCAAAGGCAAAATCTCTTGACAATTTGACACAAGTCTCGATGCGAAACGTTCGATGTGTTGTTTTGTGTTGTTTGTGGCGAGTATACTCTCCTCGTTCATATGGTTGCTGATGGGACAAACAACTCGGGGAATGGGTCAAGTTTTATGGTTTGGTAGCACTAAAGTAAATATGGCTGTTTAGAAGCAATTCATAAGTTATTCGGAAACCCCCTTCATAGAGGATGAGCTCCGATTTCTAGATATCAACACTGTCCAAGGAGCGCCGGATCCAACTTTGGGTGGAGCCACTGGAGAACAAGCCGCCTGGTGCTTGGATGCCAAGAACCTCAAGGACAACATCAAGAAGATCCTCATCAAGTTCTGCGTGCCAGCTCCTATCGTGTTCAGGTAGGCACTAAAGATTTCAAATCAAATCAAGCCCCCCCCCCCCTTTATTTAAGTCTGCAGGGTGCCACCCACAATAGTTCTCAAGAGTCGGCTTCAATGTCAATAATAATTATGATGCCAGCATTTATTAAAGATGGACTAGGAATGTTTACTTTTCTAAAGCATGTAAAAGATTGAAACAGGCTTTGCCTCCGAAGAACCCAAGTTCTCTGGGAACGAACCATGCCTTGGCCTATCGGGGTTCTTCAGACCACCTGGCTGCCATGGTTTTATTTTTTCACGTAGAGATTGCTTGAAAAAAAAAAAAAAAAAAATACATTAGTGATGCCAAAATTGTCAATTGCAAGATTCATCGATTTTCTTTTTTTTTTTTTTCTATCTTCCAATGGGACGCATTCTAATTATTAGTGAAGAAGAAAAAAAAAATGTATCCTGGGCAGTATCAGTATCAGAAATGATAACCGCACAGAGTACACAACGTAACCAACGACTTTGTTTTCCAGCGACGTGAATTGTCTCTCGAACTCGGCTCCACCCTCGGCCTCGGAATGGTGCAGCTATTTGCGACCTCTTCGGGGTCGAGAACCCGAGGGCATGTGGAACCTTCTCTCCATTGTGCGTGAGATGTACCGGCGCAACGACCGCAACGGGATCCCTCTGCTCGAGATCGTGACCACGCAATGTCTCGAAACTGCCCAAATCATGGTTTGGTGGTTCAACATGAAGGTGGCTCTCCAACAGAAATCCCACGGCAAGCACAACGTCAACTCAAACTCGCAGGTCTCGCAGAATGCGTGCTCCTCCTTGTGTGATGAGATTGTGACGCTGTGGAAGCTGGCCGCCCTTAACCCTTGTATTTCGCCCATGGAGAGAGAAATCCTGAGAAAAAGACTGATCCAATACCACCTCACGGTTGTGGAGAAGGTGCGGGCCAACCAGAGCACAAGCACCACCTCCAATGGGGGTGGCGGGGGACCTCCGCGTCATACCAATAACAATGGAGTGGCGTCCGGTGGGGGGTCGCAGTCCTCCAAGCGCCCTTCAGACATAGAGTTGTTCCCCGGGTTCAAGCCGGCCATTGAGGCGTGCTCGCTCAACTGGGACGAATACTCGATCCCCGGGGTGACCTACGGTCTCAATGCCCACTACCTGAGCCCCTTTGCCGTGTTCAAGCTCAAGCAGGATGAGGGTGAAGGTGAGGGTCAGGTCAATTCTTCACAAGCGGTGCTGCGGTGCGAATACCCTTCGCGACCAAGGAGCGGCCCGCAGCCCCTTCCCCCAGAGAATAACCCCTTGAACAGCGAGGAAAACGTGTCGGATGAAGGTGTGGTCAATGACCCTCCCCTGTTTCCCTTGCCTAGTTCCTCCTCCGCAGAGGACTTCGATAAGACTGAAGGCGCCCGGGACTCCTCGGGCAATGAATCATCTCCCGAGCGCGAGGACGGTCCCAAGGGGCTCAAACTTGTCCCTGGCTCACCAGATGAGGAAGACAAAGAGGAGGAAGGGGCGGAGAATGCGTCCCATTCTATGCATAATAATACTAGTAACGATAATAACAATTCCGATAATCATCATCATCACCACCAACTTCACCTGCAGCAACAGCCCAACTCTAGTAATAATAGCCACAACCATCAGGAGAACGAACAGTACCAGGTCTACTTTTATGACCCCAAGTTACCTGTCAAGATGATCTCAAGCGCTCCTGGTGCCGCCGACCAAGCGGGTACCCACCCCAATGGCACCCCCCTCTCCCCGGTGGTAGATGTGTTCAGGAACCTTAGGCCCAAGATTGAGGACCCGTGGGAGGTGCTCTATATGCGAGCGGAGGGCATCCACGCCCACGGATACCAATCAGAGGCTTGCAAGATGGCCGTCCATCTGGCTCATGACTTGCTCAAGCATCCACCCGATCTTCTCTTGGAGAGCAACGCCCTCTCCAATCATCACAACAACAACAACAACAAAAATAATACTACTAATAATAATAATAAAAACAACAACAACAACAACGCATCCCACTCTTCTACACCCAACGCATCTTCGTCTGCTTCTTTGTCAGTATCTTCAACACCAACCACAGCGTCCTCAGTTACCTCGACGGTTGGTAGTGGAATGGCGCCAAGTACGACGAACACGGGCAACAATAATAATGGTAGTAATTGCCCGGGAATTTCCAATCCACCTTCGAGTAACACTGGCACAGTTCCCAAACCCAAGGTAAGAAAAAAAATAACCGACGTTTAGATGGTGTTATGGACTTAAATCAATTGATTGAGCATTTTCATGGACAATTTTGTAAAACGCTCTTCATATCCAAATGGTTCCACTTGGGTCGCTGTTCAACTCATCACCCGCAAAAAGACCGAAGATGGCTACACATTCCGTAGAGGAGACATTTTTCTTTCCCTATTAAAGATTACGTGTCTCATTTCTTTTCTCCTCTAGGGCAAGAATAGGAAACGCGTTTCCGCAGGAAGTCACCAGATCACGCACACAGCTTCGACCACTTTGGCTCATTGTGCCTTTCTATGCACGGTTCTGGCCGAAAATACCCAATATTATCATCTAGCCTTTCAAATCGGCCTTTTCGGATTGGAGATGGCTCGACCTCCGGCGACCACGAAGCCCATGGAGGTGAAGCTAGCCCATCAAGAGTCCGAACTGGTAAACCTTCTCAAGAAGATCCCATTAGGTGAGTGGGTGCTAATCAGAGCCGATTGTCGATCATTGAATCTGAGACCATAATGGGTTTTCCTCAATCTCCAGGGAGAGGTGAGATGGGCATCATTAGGGAGAGAGCCTACCAATTGAAAGAGGGAATCCTCAGGAATCGAGGAGAGGCCCTTTTACCCCTCATGTTGGCCAGCTACATTTTTGAAAGCCTCGTGGTCAACGCAGAAAGACCCGACGAGCAAGATGAAAACGTGAGTACCCTTAGGGTTTGAAGTTTCTTTCTACAATGCCACTGCATTCCAAATGCGAATTTGGCCGTCTAGAATGTGGAGGAGGGAGGAATTCCTCTCTCCTCAGCCACGGATTGACAGGTTCTTGTTGTAATTCTATGTGGTTGTTGTTGTTGTTTTTGTAGCTGGGGTTTGAAGCTTCGGTGGCTGCAATTGGATTGAAGGCCAATATCTGTGAGGCAGATCATCCCCTCTTGTGTGAGGGCACCAGGAGGCAGCGAGGGGATCTAGCCATCCTTTTGCTCACCCACTACAAGGACGATCCCACCCGGTTGGCTCAAATCATGGAGCAGTTGTTGGATAAGGAGATGAACCCCTTGTTCAAATCGCCGATCATTCCTGCGGCTTATTACATAAATGGACGCAGTGTCAACAATGGGCAACAGCCCACCCAGCCCCCGGCTAGATCTTTGGTAGACCAACTAGCACAAATGGCTTTAGCCGTGCCGCCCACAGTGAACAGGCGGAGGAGCGTCCAACACCCTGAGGCCCAGCGCAACCCTGGTGTCAACCCTGCCCCACATTTACCTCCAGCAAATGGGGGCTTTGAGTCGTGGGCATCATGGGAAAACAATTTGCAAGCCAATCAAGAGCGCCTGGGCGAATGGTCCCATCCAGCTGGAGCGGTTGGTTCCTCGCCCTCTGGTGCCCGTGCTCTGGAGCCTTCATCTTCCGAGAATTCCGTGGCTCGAGGACCGGCTCTCCGGCTTCACCATCATCGGGCAGGGCCGGGGTCGGAGTCTAGTTCCTCTGGAAACTCCTCGGCGGACTCCATTGATTCCTCAGGATCCTCTTTTAGACAGCCGCCCATGACATCCCAACCCCCACATGCTCTGGCCAACAAATTGGGGGCCGGGAACAAGAATGCACCCTTGATGGGCGCTGCGCCTGGAAGCGTGGACAATGTTTGTGGAAATGGCTTGCCCTTGCCGCAACCTCCTCCACCCGCAGGTTTGTCTGGGTCGGCCTCGGCTCCTCTGATTCAGGGCACACCTCGGCCTCCCTTGTTGAGTGTGTCCTCGGCCAATAACGTCCTGACCCCTTCAAGTAGTTCCAACGGACTAGTCATGCAACCCCAGGTCAACATGAATCGAAATGGGGGCATGTCCAAGGGGAGTCGTTTCAAGGGAAAACGTGCCTACCCCTCCATTCCCAACCAACCCTCGGAAGCATCTGCCCATTTCATGTTTGAACTAGCTAAGACCGTCTTGAACAAGGCCGGGGGCACCTCCACCACGTCACTATTCACCCAGGCTAACCAGAACATTCGCGGCCCTCACAAGGCCTTGCACATGTGTGCATTCCAGATCGGCTTGTTTGCCTTGGGCCTGAGCAACATGGTCACGGCCAACTGGCTCAGTCGGACGTATTCCGGGAACGTTTCTTGGATCACCAGTCAAGCCCTGGAGCTGGGCTGTTCAGCGCTGAACTTCCTCATGAACACGTGGGAAGGTCATTTTTCACCCACCGAAGTGGCCAGTTTGGCTGACAAGGCCTCCAAGAGTCGAGACAATACAATGGTGCGTGCGGGCGCCGAGCTGGCTCTCTCCGTTTGTCACCACGCCGGTGCCCTTAACCCGACTGAGACTCAGAGGGCCATCGAACAGTGCAACGAGCAAAGCGTTCAAATGCTCGAAAAGGCCTGTCTGGCTGTCGAAAAGGCGTCTGCTAGTGGTGGTGTGCCACCCGAAGTCATTTTTGAAGTGGCACGCCACTGGTTCCGCCTCTACGACAAGCAGGCCCCTGGCAATGACGAAGGTGAAGGTCAACAACATCAGCAACCCGTAATCATGTCCCAGCAACAGCAACAGGAAACCCTGGTGGCTGCCAACCTCATTCAGAGTCTGAATCATGCGGCTGCATTCCCTCAGATGTCAATGGCGCCCCCGTCTCTTCAAGTCAGTCTCCCGTTTCCCATCTACAGCCTCGTGCCCGGGTTCCCCTCCAACCAGAATCCCCAGTCCCAGTTCATGTTCGTGGCGCCCCCACCCCAGAACAATGGCGCAGTGGGTCTGCAACTCCAAGCGGCCGGTTTGGCTGCCCAAGCTAATGGAGCCCAATACTTGGCCAACCAAGTGTACCCGCCTGTCAGCGGGGTATCCAATCAGCAAAGGTTCAATCTCACTGGAGGACCTATTTTCCAATTGGGCCTGGCCGCTGCGCCCCTTCTCCCCAATCCTCCACCCACAAACCACTTACAAGCAGTCCACGCCGCCGCGGCTGCCCATCAACAACAAGCGGTGGCGCTACTCGCACAGGCTGCCCAACCTCCCCCGGTTCAAGCCCCTATGGTTCAACACCCCAATCAAGGTGGTCAAGCCCAAGGCAATGGAACCGCCCCAGGGGCCAATGGTCAGCGATACCTCTTTGCCACCTACAGGGTGGGTATGTTGGCTTTAGAGCATCTAGGTCGCAAGATCAGTGAAGAAAGGCCTCAGCTCAAGTTTGCGAAGAACCCTAGTTACGAGGAGGATGTGAAGTGGTTACTGCAGATTGCCAAGAAGCTTGGTAAGATCGTCGTCACCATCACCCCTCTTTTTGTTTGTTTCAATGATGATCGTGCTAATGGGGTCTTCCCATCTCCTTACAGGTCTGCCCTATTTAGAGAAATTTCTTGTTTTTGTCATAAGTACAATTTTGTCCCCCTTTCTGTTGCACGTAAGTATTTAAGACAAGCAATTACGCCTTCTATCCCGTTCTAGCCCATTAACCTGTCTCGTTTACTTTCCTCAACAATTTTAGGACCTGTTATGGGAATGTGCCAAGATTCTAGCGCAAAACGGTTTCCATCAGAACAATATTCAGTATTCCACGGTGATCCACCACATCCAAACTCAACCCCACCTAAGCCAATTGCTGACACGTTGTTGCAACATGTAAGTTTGCCCTGAAATGTAACGGGAACCACCGGAGATGTTGTAAGGTTAGGTACGCTTTTTGGCAAAATAGTCTTTAGTGGATTCAGCGGGCATACAACCAGGAGAAAGGTGATTTGTGTTTCATTGACTCAGACCGCAATCAGTCATGAAAAACGTCAGGTGTTTACAAACAAAACCCTTTTGTACGTAAAAGGAAGCAGACAAATTGAATGTACACCAGGCACATGCGAGCACTGTCGAATTATTGCTTGAATTATGAAGCATCCTACTAGATTTATGGTTCCATATCAAACTCTACGAATAGCTCTTGTTGTTGTATTTTGTCACATCGAGATGATTTTGGAATGCAGTCTCAGACAACTTGCAATCCTTTGCAGCAAGTTGACATCAGTTTGCAAATTCGTCTCTTAAAGTACACGACCGATCAAAGACTCTTGTTGGAAAGATGATCATCAAAGTCATGACGAACTAATTCATGTTCCTATTTTTGCTGCTTTCACATTCCTCGTGCAGTAATGCAGGTTTTTTTTCACATTAAATTCCAGTAAAGAATTTAAATCCTCCTTGATTCAAAATGAGATCACTTTCCAAGTATGAAATATTGCTTGTAAATACGAGTAATAGTCTAGCGAACCAACCAACTAAGAAATGACAAAACGACTTATCGTTCTTCAACCACAGTTCACTTGTTGCTTACCATCTGCATGCTAATATTAGCCATTGTGATTGATTTACTTCTGACTGCCAAAAGGTGCTTTGATTCGCCTCAATTCCATTTTGTTGGATATGAAATTAGAATAGGCAGCCGAAAACAAAAGCAGATATATCCAAGCTGGTCAGGTGCTCGCTTTCGTAGCATTTTGGGGATTTGTCGACATTGATTCGTTGCCGCCTAATAATCCAATGTAACGACGATTCATTTCGAGGACTTAAAGCGATTAACCATTGCCCCTCCCGGTAATTTCGAACAGATATTTTTATATTTTTGGTTGCTATGTAGTACAAAAATGATTTTTCTGTTTTCGGATAACAATTTGAGATTTTCACTTCTTGTTTTACTAGATTTGTAAATCAGGCAAACCTATTTTTGAAAATTAATTTGATATTGTAAAAATACAAACTTCATGCATTATCTTAGATGTTTCTATGAACACGGCTGAGTACTCTTGAGAAAAATTGAGGTGGTTTTTTTTTTTTTGAACTAATTTCTTTCAAGCCATCATCTTGTCATAAAAGTGAATGTGAACACACACAAAAATGAAAATGATCCGAGAGTTTCCGTGTCGGTCTGGCAATTTGCAAGCGATATTTAGCGTGTCTTTGCGATATCACACCATTGGCTTTCAGCAACATGCATGCAAGTAAGAGTCGACTGGTTCCAATGCCAAGAATCTAGACATTAAGGCCCATTGTCACGACCAAAAGCACTTCATCCGTTTTGGTACTTGACGTACGTTTAATTGAAATCATAACTGCCAAATCGCGTTATTAACTCACGCACTCGTCTCAATAGAACCTATAGAACAACTACAAACTGTAATTATAGCAGATTGGGGCTCCTCTTCGCCAAGCCACGTTTAATTAGCTCTTCATTGAATCGCGAAAGAGAACCATGTGAACCGAGGAAAGAAACTCAAATGGACCGATACGCATCAAGAGAAATGCCAAGGGTTGTTATTGCCTTAAGACCTAACACCTGATGATTTTTCCGAGCTAAATGCTAAATGCGAGAATGAGCATGGTTCCTCCTGACGCCATGTTATTGTTATTTTGTTCATTTTGGTGTTGCATAGAGCTCAAGATAAGATTTCTGAATAATAACACCTCAAAGAAACAAATGAGGAAGGATGTCAAGGTAAAGCAAACAAGGATTTATGTATGACAATGGCATCAATTTGACATAGTTAATTTTGAAAAACGAAATCGAACTAGACCCATTCTTAAAACTGTTCTGTATCAAGTTGAAAATGACCATTGCGGCCGACCAATTTGCGACTGATGCCTAAAACTTCATAAGCAAACGTTGGGATTTGCGGTGATAAAGCCGGATATTTTTTTTTTGTGTGTCAAGGTCAACACTCTTTTATGGGTTTTTTCTTCTGGAGTCTGTATGCACATTCTCTTGATGTCACTAGTTGTCTTCGTTCCCCATTTCACAAGATATAGTAAATGCGTTTCAAGAAAACAAGCTCACAAGTTGACTAAAGCCTCCTTGTTAATGCTCAACATGTGAGAACTACAAGCTGTACACACATTCAGGGACCAGTTACTCAAATACTTGACGAGGGATAGATAGGCTGTCGTCCTGAATTGGCACGATCCGATCGAACCGCCAATCTGTCTGAACACTCTCTTCTCCCCCAGTTTATTGGCCATTACTGGGTCGTGACTGCTATCTCTATCTATATTAACAACTGGACGTGATTCCAAAGAATCTCGCCCAGGATCAGACGACGGACCCCAAGGAATAATGATGATAATAACAATAAGTTTCGGTCTTCATTCTAGGTACTACCAATGTCTGCATTTGAGACTCTTCCACGTGGCTCCTGCAGACTATGACGACTTTGTTAAAAGTCTTTTGCGGGCCAAGCAGGCCTTTAGCTGGATTGCCGATGGGGGAAATGCCTACAACTCCCTGCTTCAAAGTATCCGGAGGTAAGTCGCTTGCCATTTTTAAGTTAGTTTTTTGGTAAGATAGAGATTCAACATTAGGGGCACATCAGGCTCAGGGTTTTTGAGGTGTCATTGTCTTCTGGTGAAAACCTTTGCAATCATGCAAATTGATTTGCGGATCGAATAAAAATGACTTTTATGAATTGAAGGTTTGCCATTTGGTCCTATATGTATGCATTGTTCCGCAACAAAATAACAATTCTTGGTAGATGCAGCTGTGGGTCGGTACCTAGCTTTTGCAGATTTTTGGAGCAAAACCATGCAAAGTTATATGTTTAAAAAGTTCATGGAATTTTTATTTTTTCCTTTATTGCGACTCTTGGTCATGTCATGGCGCAAAAATAAAAAATAACCATGGTTTATAAGCACTAAACAAACTTTGTTGAATATATAAAAGATAATCAAAATTATAATCCATAATTCACCGCCCTCTTTCTTTGCTTGACATTTCCATTTCTGTCTTTTTGTGACTTTTACATTTTTGTTTGCGTTTCTTACCAATTTTAATTGCTTTTATATAGAAGTAATATATAATGCGGTTCATAGAACGTTTTAAGTGCCAACTGAAAATACGATTCTAATGTTTCCATGAGAGTATTCTCCGCCAAGCGAAGTGGAAAGGTGCCAACAGCCTAGGTCTGTCAGTTACACCACTCATTTGGTAAAGAGTCTTTCTTCTCCTTCGATAAACCCAACCAAGGATACCTTTAACAGGAGGATTGGACATGGCAATTGGCGAAGCTAGGCCATTTTGTGAAAACAACATTTCAGCTGCCCCAAAAGTCACAAGGGATACTACCATACATTATGAAAAAGCGATTTTAAAGAAAAAAAAATAGTGTTTCAATGACAAAACTTTAAGTTATCTTACTTTAAATGAAAATATCGAAAGTTTCTGGTTTATGTAGTGAAAAAAAATCTAGAGTTTTTAGATTAGGTAATTATGAATAAAATATGTGCCGTTTGGCCTGAACTGACAGTACCTTACTGCGTGTTTCTATTGATACCTCCGTCAAAGAGCTGTGACCAAAAGAAAAATCGGCCTAGCTTCGTAGATGTCCACTCCTCTAGTTAAAGGTCTCTCTGACCCAACTGACATGGCTCGAGTGGATCCTTGGATTTCACGAGTCTGGCAACGCGCTTTCCCTCGAAGGAGGCTTTTCTCGACCACGTCTGGCAAATCGTTGACCACAGCTGTCGCATATCTTTATCAGTGGAGGTCTCGAATTACCCAATATTGTGAGAAAGGTGCTCTAGTTAGTCTTACAGACTTCTAGAACCTCTAGGATTCTTTCGAAGCTTGTCGAGAACTTGATTCAAGCATTCTGAGTCGACATCCAGAATGAGTGTTGGAGATTTGTTAGGGAGAAACATGCGAACAGTCTCCTGGTTTGAATTGATAATGATAACCAGTTCATGTTTAAGGAGCGCAAAAAAACGATGCAAGAGATTCCTCAACTTTCAAAGCCACTGGCCGTTTCTCAGTATGTTCACACGAGTGACATGTGGTTTTTATCATTAGTCAGTAAGACTACAGGTGTTATGGCGAATTCCACAAGCGGTCTAAGACCATTCCCTCCAATAGACGGCAGAGTAGTTTTTTTGGTCTCTTTTGGCTAAAAAAAATATTTTCAATTTCACATGACGAGACTTGCACTTTATGGACTTGTCTAAACTTTCGTATGAGGACTTTGTTGTTATCTCGGAAAAGAAAAGCTAGCCTCGGCTTTGTTCAGGATGCACTTTAAAGCTCAAAGTGAATTTCAGTGAGTTCGGCTTATTGTACATAGTCTACCCAATCTGTCATCAAGTGTACTAGCAGATCTATTCTTAATATCTCATCAGCTCCATTAGTGAGAGATTTCCCTTAAACACAAACTTTTGGCAAGGGAGTATGTGTAGTTAGCAATTAGAATATCAGCTGAAACCCGATCCTCGTTTGCGTTTCAATTTTGACATTTAAGGATAAGTTTTTATTTTTTGATAAGTCTTCATGCAGCTGAGCCATTGAAATTCAGGATATTCATTTGAAGTTAGCATACGTAGCATTTGTTTCAGCGCATTGTAGCAAGTAAAATAAAAAGTCGCGCATAAAAAAAGCACTCTAGTACTTGCTATGTGATGTTGTAAGTTGGTGTGTTACCGAATCAGATTTGATATCTTTTACAGGACTTAAAATAGACTTTCTTGGATATGATTTACCAAAGGTGCGTTCATTTAAGGTGTTAAAGCGGCAACTCCTTTTGCTATTTAAATAAAGCAAAGAAGCTTGGACCGAGGTGGTCAGAGATTGAACCAATGGTAGCATGATGAATGGAAAGCGGCAACTGTTGGCCTTTGGACCATCGGACATGAAATAAAGAAGGCTAACAACAAGTCTATTGTGGTTTTCTACTGTAGCAGAATTGGTCACCACAAACCAGTGCTGCTCCAGCCAATTAAAGGCAGTGCCTCTAAAATCAGAAACCATACTTTAAAAGCCATTCAGCTGTCCCATTCGCCCTAAATACGGGTCTGTCTGGCTTGCTCGCGTTGTACTCCCTAGGCCTTGCTTCCTCAATGTTTGAAGGGACAGTATTTTGTTCGGAAACAATGGACTTGTCACCACGCAACCTTTGTTTTAGAACAACACCCTGCCCATGGCATCAATTGGAACGGGCTAGAAGTCTTTCTATCGATCTCTAAGGGTGGAAGGAAATCTGAAGTCTCCTGCTCCACTGTTGTCGATTCAAATACCAATAGGCAGGGTTGTGTTCGAAATGATCCAGCCTGCTTTTTGTGACTCACGAGTAGAGGTCGGAATAATAGTTTTTTTGAACAAATTGCGTTTTGAACTATACTGACAATTCTTGAGTTTTAAGCATAAAATAACCTGAACCCGAGGATTTTTGTGTCATACTATGGCTAAATTTAGGAGAGCTGTATGCCAAATTCATTTTACTTGTTGCGATTTATCCCATAAGACCGAAGAAAAGAACAAATATATATTATCGTTTTGACAATGTTTCCATTTCTTACGAGTTCCTTTATCCTGACCAAAAAATGCATGTAGTGGTTGGCATTTACAAATAACTAAAAGGACATCTTACATTTTTCTGCTAACTATACCGTGAGGTATCTGTATCCAATTGTCTTAGATTATCACAACGACGAATGATATTGAACTTGCAAACAATTCATCTAATTTGTTCTCAGGATGCCGTCAAATATGAACCTCACTGAGAAGTCGTAGATATGAGTTTGCTTTACAACTCAATTTTTCGCTGATTTCAAGACTAGTTGATATTTATCAACCCAAAGAGCAAGCGGAATGAGAAAAATAGCCATCCAGCAAGTGTTGCCCCTCCTCCTTTAGTAACTTATTTTGGCTGATTTTCTCCACTAAAAGACCAACTCTGTTTTCGACCTCTACTCATGAACAACTCATCATGTTATGATATAAATACTACAAAGAAGCACGGGCTCGACTAAGTCAGGGAGAAAATCTCAATAACAAAACGGCTCTTTCATTGAATACGTCTACATAATTGATGCGTAAAACAAATCGATCAGCATGATGTCTTTGTTAAAGGAGCCACAAATGTTGCCTCTGGTATTGTCTCATGAAGTCGAAGTCGCCTCGGCTGGATTCGGTTGTCTTTGTTCCTCTGGACATGTCCGTCCATTCTATGGCTTACTTCTCTTCTGACGTACGTGGAAGCCTCAAAGCCACGAGAAGGAGCGGTCTAGTCTGAAGAATGAAGTCTAGTTGGTGGCGCCAGTTGTGTAAGAAGATGTTAGCCTAGGCCGTGCATCCATTGAAGAGACGATCCATGGCAGGCAGTCGCTAAGAGCGTTTTCAAACCAAGAAAACGATATCGCGATGTTGGAAAACCAGTCACGTGGTAACGTGGCCAGTTACCAACGTCGCATGTCGGGGAAATATACCCCACTACCACGGATATCCTTCTAAAGGCCCCATCTTCAAACGAATCAGTGGAATCCTGGTTGCCCTCTCTTTGACTAGAGATCGATTTCGAATGCGATAGTCTTATCTTTGTCATGAATTGATGATCTGGACACTGAGATAAGATGTGGTTAGGAGGGGATACCGCTAGTAGGTATTACATTCACGATTATCAAACATTACCTTAGGGAATGACCAAGATTCTTGCTCTTGTTGAGGAGTCCAAACGGAAAGCAACGAATCGATTGTTGAGAGTGATGCGATTTAGTTCACTTTTGATATTTTATGTACGCTCTGAAGACATGTGATACATTACAGGATCATAGTTATTTTGATTACCAAGGACCAATACATTCAAAGCCTTCATTTTCAACCATATTTCTAATGTCATGCTTGGCTGTTATACACTGTAGTTGCCATGAATAAAGTATTTTAGGTTTGTGTTCGACTGGAAGTTTTGAGTCACTCCATGATTTCCTGGCTCACCGATGAATCGCGTAACAATCTGAGAGTAAATTGTTCAACTGTCATCAATTCTCGGGACCAATCCTCTATTTGAGGGTTTTTAAGCTCATTCCGAATGATACATCTTATGTCTCTTTTCAGATCGAAGACTTGTAAGCGAGAGTTGTGGCATAAGATCTCTGATGCTCAGAACCAGCAAAGTGGATTGGAGCCGCCGATGTAGCATGTTCTACCATTTTAGTTTGTCTGTCGGTTTTTTTCCCCATCCTTGATAATGAATTCAGGATCCAGCGGCGAGATCACAGTTCCCATAGTATCACCCTTTAGCAAAAGACAGTTTCAAAACTTAGTTCAACTTAGTATTTACATGACCCACCATCCCAACAAAGCACATCACCACCTTTTGAAACTGTACATAACTCGGATAATGACATACTCTCCTTTGTTTCTTCATTGTATAGCCTAAATAATATGAGAATTATTACTTGTACTCTCTAAATCTACCATGATACATCTTCTATCAACATGAATATATACACCCATACACATGATTATCATACTTGTACGCTAAAATTGTAAGTTCAGTATCATATACATTTATGATGGTAATAAATGACATGTCTTTTCCAAGTCTGACGAATTTTGATTCAGCGAGATGCCAAGTTTTTGCTGGAAGCCCACTTTGGATGAATGCTATTCTTACCGTTTTTATCTCTGGAATTCTTCTACGCGCCCTTCACATCGCCAGAGGCGCCATCTGTCGGTTGTACTCCTTCAATCGTCAAACCATTTTTTGCATTACCTTTTACTATTGCGGTTTCCAGTGTTAGACATTTTAGGACTTAGGGCTTACTGCCCGTAACAGTCTTTCCCCTCACACTTAAGGTCAATTGCGCAAAGGTGGCGTTAATGCGCTAGATGTGGAAACACTGGCAGCTACTTACAGAGTGTGATCTTCGGCACAATGGAAATGAGTGCCCAAAGTAGTTTGATATCCCTGAAGAGGTTTGTCAGGGTTGTATACAATTTCAATACAAGAATGTACCTTCGTAACAGGTGTTTTTGAACCTACAGAGTTGAGTGGCATTGCAAAATATGCATGAAAGAATTAGCTTAGGTTATCAATAATGTTGCAAAGAACTTCTCGATGAGCCAGATATTTGTTTTAGTGGATTTCCTTTCTAGCAAAACACTCGTAAAATTTGAAATATTTGGAGATTTCCTATGCTTTCTCGCNTGGACACTTTTGGACACTTTTGTCCACTTTTGTCCACCCTTATTTTTGGACACTTTTGGACACTTTTGGACAGGGGTGGACAAAAGTGGACAAAAATGAAATGCCCACCCTGTCGTAAATACAGCACAAACCTAGCTGCAATAACTCAATTTGTCGCAAAAATATGCTCATAATATATAAATAGAACATATTTTGTCTGTCTTTAGTTGTCAATTTTAGAACCTTTTGCCATCTACCGTTGAATGGATATAAATAGTCAAAGTTTGGATCATGCTGTACACAATTGTAATTGATTTTCTATCAATGTGGCTAATGAGTGGATAGATTCACTTTAGATTTTCATTTGTTTCAAACTTGGACTAACACTGTCGATGCAAATAAAATCCAATTTGTTGAGTTAACGCGAGTATACCAAAAATGCCTCTTAAACCAAATAAAGGCCCTTAATATACCAAAACAAGTATCATTTCTCAATGTTAAAAATGGACAGAAACAAATTACCGAGCTTTTTTGGCATTTATGCTTTTTTATTTATGTCATAAATATCATTTCTTATATATAAGAAAATTGCAAACCAATTAACCACTTAGTGCATGCTCTAGTACCATCTGTGAAAGGAAAGGAAACGTTTTGCGATCAAAAGGATGTTCCAATTTCAACCCCTGTCTGGATTCAAAGCTGGGGCAATTTTGAGATCTTGAGAGGGATCAAACGCAAGCTTGACTCATCCTATAACGTTTTACCTGGATTTTTGGACTCCCGACAGTCTCAGGTCTGGGTGGCTGAATTGTAATCTCCTTTGTCGTTGTTCATCCCACTGGAAGCGTATTCAAGATAGACCCTACCTAGAGTGTTTGTGTTGGTCAGAGAAATCATTCGCCATCAAACCTGTTTACTCAAAGCAAGATAATATTTAAAATGATCATTCTGATCAAGTGTTCAAACCCGCCTGAGAGCAATTGGTTACATACATACTGTACATGATACATTTATACAGGGTACTTGGATAGCTTTCACGAGCGGATTTGATCAGTCGTGGGGTGTTTGCTTTTACGTTATACAACTTGCTAGTTGTTCAAAGCGCTCGAAGCGCTCGACCGTCAATGGGGGAGGGGGGCCATCAAGCCAATTTGGATTGTATCATTGTGATCGAGTTCTGAGAAGCGTGTCTAAAGTACAACAAAGACTTCAACTCCAAGCGGTGATGTTTGATCAATTTGACCATTTGACCATTTATCTTCGCTTTGAAAGCGAAATCTGGAGAAAATAAAAGTGGAAAACAATCTCCATTGATTCATTAGCCGGGGTCGAGTTTTTGAAGCCAGTTTTTTTTTCAGCCAAAAATTTGTCCTGCAAACTTTGTTGTCGTTTTATATCTATAAAAGCACACCAAAACGTCATGAATGTGTTTTTTGGAGTTTTACTTCCTTGTTATATTACCAACAGGGATCTGACATGAATTGTAACCTTGTTCAAAAAGTCCCCCTCAGTTTTGAGACCAATTTTTCATAAACAAAGGAAAGACCAGATAGATGTATTTTTTGACGCAACGTTGCAAAAGGTTTTCAGTTTTTGAGATTTTGAAGAGCAAACCATAAAAACTAAGACACTAGTTAGAAAACCTGAAGCAACATGAAAAGGACATAGTTGTTGTTTACCCCTTGGCACCTGAGCGCCCCCTTTTGACTAATGTTGTAGAGTATCGAGAGTTTTGCTGTGGTATGGGTCAATTGCAAAAGTGTTGAAAGTAGTGGAGCCGTTATACGAAAAGCCATAGAATAATTCTGGAAACGATTCAAAGGTTAAAACTTTAAGCTAGTTTTGACGCAGAGGTCCAATTGTTGGTTGAAAAAGCGGTGTCATTTTTACATTGTTTGACACATCCCTACATATCCGAAAGATGGCGCTTGGGCGCAAAGGGGTACAAAAAACCAAACAAACGGATCCTGTGATCGTATCCGATTGGCTTCGATTTGTCTGCACAAGAAAAAGGAAATTTGTCAAAAATATGTTGCTTCGATTGCTGGAGATGTCATTTACGCATATTTTTTTAGTATTAAACTTATCATCAATATGGACCATGCTTCTGCTTTTTGGATATGAAGTAACAGAAGAACATGGCTTCATCTTCATGATTGCAATATTTACACCCGAGGTGGTTGACAATCGGATTCTTTTCAGCAGGTTTGTTGGCACTCTATCTTTTTGAATACATCACATCAGAGTGACCATAAATAGGTTCCCATACAGACTTACTCATTTGTGTTTAAAAGCAAGTAAAGGACAAAAACCGAAGGATGGCATACCATTTCGAAATAGACCCCGATAGGAACTTGAACCCGAAGGTTTTATGTAAGAAAAAAGTTCCTCGATTTAACATTATATATGTCACTAGAGCACGATCCTTACAGTCTGAAGCTCAAGTGCTCGTCCACTAGAAAACCAAAAGTTGTAAATTTTCACCTCATCACTTTCCCAGATCCCCAGTCATCAGTTCTCAAATCAAATTACGTCAGGGTACCGACGGTAAAGCTTTATTTTGGACGATAGCGAGAGCAGGCCCGTCCCAAATTTGTCTTAACCTACCGTTGTCGTTGTACATGGATGTTTTGATATTATGGCCGTCAAGATTGAACACACTTGCCGGGCAGATGTGAGTGCATGAATATTCAGTCAAGGTGGGCTCCCAAATCTTCTCACAGGCTCACGCTTTAATAAAATGATGTTTGAGCTGTCTGCCAGGAATGCCACAATCCAATCACTCAATTGATTTTACCTGTAAGAATGACATCGTCTCGTGGTAATCCCCCTGAAAACTAATCCCCCAAGTGCGGCTTTCATGTCAAAAGAGTCACTAAAATATTTCACATCAGAACATTACAAACGTGACTAGTAGGGCCAGGAAATATGTCATTTTTAGATTTTTGTTTACTTTTTTCGATATTTGGTCATTCTAATAATTTTCCAATNCTTCTCGATGAGCCAGATATTTGTTTTAGTGGATTTCCTTTCTAGCAAAACACTCGTAAAATTTGAAATATTTGGAGATTTCCTATGCTTTCTCGCCCATTTAAACTCGGTTCTAGACCCTACCCAGTTCTCCAATTGAGCTTGAATGGGGATGCAATTTGCGTCAAGCAGCTCAGAGGCCCCATGTTTTTGTCAAGAGCAACAATGAGTGCCTCAAAATCAGGATTTGGCTCCAAACGCACAAGTTCGTAACAGGGCTTCAAAGGAAAAATGATTGGTTCAGTGCGGTAAAACCCTGGAGATCACTTGAAAAGAACCAATTAGGATTTCACCGTCAGCATTGAAAACGATGGTACTCTTGGGTCTATTATCTTGTTAAACCACCTCGATGGCAAAGAAGGCAGGTTTTCTTTTTACTCAAGTATGAAAAATCAAGGGACCCGTGGGAATCCTCCTTTAAGCTTGAAACCCTCGCATTATTTCCGGGGAAGAAAAATTTGAATATAAGACAAAAACCAAACTGGGCCTTAACTCAAAAATTGACTATGAATCAATTGTGGGATAGTTGCGGTTAATGTTTCCGGTATGTGGTTAAGAGCATATTGGCATAGCTATTACCTCCATGGGTGTCACTATTTGTTCATGAAAAAGGAGTCAATTTGATTTTGGCCTAATCTTTCCTTTCATGGTAGATAGGTTTAAAGAAAATTGCAAAAAGGCCAAGTGCAGTATGAAATGTCCATCAATGTCATAAAAAATACACACAAAGGATGTAAAAAAGTAACAATGCTAACCATAAAGAAGACAAATAATGAGAAAAAAATGAAACGCGGTCTGAATACTCAGTTTCCTTGCTAGCGAGTATTCATTTATGTAAAAATCAATCTTCAAAAAAGCATCCAACGAATTTTGCTTTGATAAAAAGGGGGAGGGGTATTCTGGTTGGCCCAGTTTTTTAATAAGAAAGAATCCCATGGTTTGATTCTCCTCTTTGAGCTTTCTTTTGAAAAAACGTTGCAATGTTACCCACACCCACAAATGGAGAAGCAATCAAATACCAGACATGGTATTGCTTGCTATAATCTTGAAATGGATGCTGAAATGAGGCTCACCCCTTCTTTTCTGGCACAGCAAACCAAAAAAAACCATGTCAACCCTATTTCCTTTTTTTACATTGAACTTGATTTCCTCCTCTCAATCAGAAATTGTCCTTGTTAGTACAAATTGGCAAGTGTGCTCTCCAAAATCTTTTCAGTGTTCAAGTTTCAAAGCAATGCTTTGATACAAATAAACGAAATTAGTACATGCTTTGTTTCAATAGGAGGACGAGAATGGATAATATGTCCGTAAAACCTGTTATTCATGAAGGTAAAATCTCCTTCTGTCTAGAACGCACCTTTAACCTCTTCAGTAATCTAGAACAAGAGAGCCAGGCAAAGTGCACATGGTAGCTTTGTACTTAGTTACGCTCTGGTATTCAGGTAATTATTATTTTTCTTTTTTTACTTGGAAAATCACTTTACGGTTTGGCATGAATCAGCAAATCAAAAATGTTCTTGGAATACAAACTACAGAACACGTCGTTTTATGCTCCATAAATGTGTATGATGTTTTTTAGATCTACGCAAAAACTCTGTGAATGTGACAAACATGTCTTGACTAAACCGTGAACTTGATAGGCTGAAAAAACTTGGCTTTTGTTCACCCTGACATTGAAACATTTCTTTTTTTAAATCTTATTTCCAAGTGGCGAATAAAAAAAAGTTACTAAAGGACTAGACAAAGTATTACACCAAGGTCAGTCACTCAATTTTTAACAAATTTTCTGGTTTGGGGCGGTTCTTTGTCCACTCTCATTCCCTGTTTAGCAATAAATATTGGTACCAACCCATTCATAATTGTTTAATGCCATTCTGTGTGGAGCAAGTTGAAATATGTGCCTTGAATTAGGTCACAATCAAATATGGGGATTAGTCCAAATGAAATCAGAGTCATACGTTAATGAACGATTTTGACTTGGCCCAAATAGGAGAAGCCTATTCCATGGTTCAAGGCAGTCAAACAGGTTTTTGAATTTTGGTTGGGATTGATCACTTTAATTGCAAAATTAATCAAATCGATCAGCAGTGCCAAAAGGAACAAGTTTATGTGCCAGTTTAGAAAAATGGTCGATGTTGACCTAAATGTGAACGTCTTTGCAATACCTTTATGGCTTATGATTTGTAAAGGGCAAAAAGCCTCCCTTCGACTTGGAACGTTTCTAAAGTTTCGGCCAGCAACCGAACTACCGTCGGTACAAGTTATTCATTTACAAAGAGGTTCTGAAGGACTGATAATGCTCTTGGCGACATAAAAAGCCAATCAATACCCTAAAGAATCTAAAAGACGTTCCAATTTGAGAGAGAGCAAAAAAAACCATGAGTAACTTCTTTTGTTCGTGATTCTATAACAAATGTAATTGAAAACTTCTGAAAGAGGCCCAGTATACTTCAAAACGAGCATTTGATTTTCATTACGCATATGAATTCAGACTTTTCAATTTGGCCCACATTCTATTTTCCTTTTCCTTTCTATGCACAAAAAAAAACGTTTGATAACATCTTTGACGGAATATCAGATCTGGACTTCGTTAAGGACAAATTGATATGAGTGATCGATAATCTGGCCGAGGAGTAAGATAAAATATGTATTAGGGCTAAAATGACACACTTGGCACTTTTGTATTTGTGGATATCCGTGGCAAACCTCTTATCTTATGGTGCATTTAGACGACACTTATTTTGACACATATCTTGTGGTCATATACGGCTTTCACATGACATATTCTCGAACACATGGCCACATATTTGATTTGGAACCTGCTCCAATTTTCTGCGATATGTGAAACAATTCTCAGGCAAGGTCAGCGCAATCGCCCAACGCAAGATTAAGCGTGACCTTAGGGATATAATTGCAATCAGTATTTTTTCACGATCCTCAATCATGTTTGGGGTGAAATTATTTAATGACTAAAATTCAAGTTTGAATGTGTTCAAAATAACGGCATTTGCGAGATATGTTGCAAATTTGAAGAAACAAAATGCATTTTGACATAACTTTGAGTGGTCAGATATGGTCTCCCTTGGAGTTTAACAATTGACCAACACAGAGCACCCATTTAAACCAGCATGACCAGCGATAAAATAAATCAGATGCTTTGTATTTACCAAATAAGTTTATTCTTAATACAAGAAAAATGAAACAATTTACCCCCTTGAATTTTCTGAAGTAAGTCACTCAGCATTGTAATGACGGCAGGAAACGTTGTCATAGACTGGCAAATGAAACCAATGGAACTTTTCATATTTTTCCAAACTTATCATTTTGGTCAACTAATACTCCGTACCTTTGTCACCTGATCGCACGCCATCATTTAGAACCAGTAGTCTTGTCAAGGCCCAGTATATTTGACACAGATAGTCTTCTGTGTAGTACTGGTGTGTGTAAATTCTCTGAATCTCGATTTGTGTCACATTGTCAACTTCTCGTCGAATATGTGATCACAATATGTGTCAAAACAAGTGTCGTCTAAATGAACCATAAGGAGCACGCGAAAGAAAGAAGGGCAAAGAAAGAAAATTAGTTAGCCTCGTCGAAGATCACCAGAATTGGCCCTCACGTCTGGTTTATTTTGTACACACTTCCTAGGTGCTAATAATGGGAATATAATCCCCATAAGGGTTAACCTCCGTCCGTCCAATCACAACTGGGGAGAAGATTCTTGCCTTATTCGCTCGACTGATCGCTTACTAAAATGTCACATCGGTTTTTCATTCAACGGGCAAACGTCAGCTAATAGACTTCTTACGCTCTACGAAACATGGTTTACGTTCTGCACTTCAGGGGGTACTTTGTCAGTCAGCCTCTACCAAATATTGGGCCGGTTGGGCCGATTCCTCTCTATTGAATTTTAATGAGTTGACTTGGCTTTTGGCTAATTCTATCAAGATCTTATGAATAATTAGTGACCAATGTCTGGAAAAGAAATCCATTCCTGGCATGTTACTGGAAGTTTACTATGTACGTAATCTCCATTGCCACTTCCTCATTTCGTTTGGGTTGTCTGACGTTGGAAATAAGAGTCCCTAAAGGTGAATACGGTTGCCACATCAATATCATGAAAACCTGTGCACAAAAAAAATCGAAAGATAACCTGGATTTCGAGATATTTCGCCAGTTTTAATTAAGCCTGCAGCGAAATAGTGTTTTTAGATCCCTAAGGGTAACTTGAAGCCTCAGTACATACTGACAATGAGCTTGATTTTGCTCACCATTTAAATGTCCACATTATTCTATGAAAGAGCTGCAGGTCTTGGAAGAGAGGCAATGGTTTTCACATTGATGACGATAGCGTTGTATGCAGACGATAGTTTTCTACAATTCCAAATTGCTTGAACGAGCCCAAACAAATTCCTCAGATCGTCCCCTCCCCTACTTCCCTTACCGCTAGTCTTTAGAGACTGGAATGTAAGGTGTTTCAGCCATAAAAGATGGCATCTCATCAGCATCTTTTTAAGGAAGTGACGTCCATAGAATCCATATAGAAAGAGGCACCTGGTATCACCTCGCTTACTTTTCGATTCACTTTAAAATCAGATGCCAGCTGTATCCTTCTTTTTTCAGGCAAGCATGTCAAAAGGGAAGTTTTGATTTCCATTTCAAGGTGCAATTACCGAGCACTTTTCTTTGTATTACGCTTTCTTCTCATAATCCATTTGAACTTGAGCTCCTCAAGAGCTCATTAAGACACTTCGTTGATGAGCTTAGGAGCAGGAAATCATAATCATGATTGCCGAGTAGGATCGAATGAACAAATTTCAAATTCGCAATTGCCTGGATCGACTCCGATTTCTTTAATCATCCAATGGAACGCAATTCTGACGTGTTCATACAGAGGGCGTAAGTCGTCGAGGGTAAAACATAATCAAGGGTATCTTGACTATCCTTGGGGCGAACGTTGTAAAATTTGAAGCCTGAGGATTCGTAAGTTCGGAGATGGAATATATACGCAACTTGAGGTTGAGTACAAGGTCTCCTCTGAATGGCTATTAAAATTGTTAGATTCCTGGATTGTACAATTTGAACCCCATTTTTTTACTTTAAGAACCCAGTGTCGCCCAGGAGGCTTTCACTTGTCAAGTAATCAAATTCCGCTTTGAATTTTTGACAAATATGACAGGAATTAGACAAAAAAAAAGAACGNATCAAATTGTGTGAACCTTTTTAGATTGCCCTTTGCAGCTCTTACTTGTTCCCAATCATGCTCCTCACAAGTTTACTTTCAGAGAAGAAAGAAGATGAAAATACATTCAAGTTTATCTACAGAAAGCATTTGTTTATTCGCTTCAACCTTCATTAAGGCATTTAAAGGTTTTACCTCACACCGCTAAGAGCAGTACAATACATCATTAATATCTCTGACTTGTTCATTTAAAAAAAAAGAATGGGTTGTTATTCATCTTTTTCTAATTGCCTTGGGAAATAACACTTTTTAGAGAATATTTACTTATTGATTTTTTAAACAAAATTAAGGTATTTTACAGTTACAACCCTAAATGAACCGCAATATCAATGACTTTTGCTCGCTTTCAAACAGGATCAGTTATTCGGATATTTTTATAATTTCCAAGGGAAATTGACACTTTTTGGAGGATATTGAGTTCCTTACTGATTTTGATATTTAAAACAATTGCATCTTTTTAGCTCCATTCATTAAGACATTCAAAGGTTTTCATTGCGTTCCTAAAAGCAATTCATCATTTTTGGTTCCAATTAAAGTCCGCAAAGCAAGGTTTCCCTAAAAACTGAGAGCTATTTCCATTATCACAACAAAACAACAAAAAAGGCATGAAAGGCAGTCGTCCTTAGGTTATTTAATTCTGAAGAAGCAACTACGTATGTACTCGTTTTCATTGACTGGCACACCATTTGATGTGCTTGAACTTCCATAAATGTCACCTGGAAGCCAAGGAATAAAAGTAGTTCCCAAAATGTCCAGAAAAGGACAATGATTATTGGCTTTAAGTCCAAGCTCTATTGGGTATTCACTTGAATTGTCTTTTTATTCAAGGAAAAATGGTAATGGCGAAAAACGCGCTAATGCTACCTCAAAAAGAGCACCACCTGCACAACAGTTTGAAGCTCAGATTTTAAAATTGACCGGAAAATGTGTTTGAAGTTGGCAGAGCCGGAATTTTCAATACAAAAGAAAGAGGGCGAATAGTTTGTGCCGACTGTTAAACAAAACGGTCTAAAAAGACCTGTAACAAGAAAATACCGAAGTTAATATTTTTACCATATTTTCCGAGCCCTCATGATTAGGTCAGCATAACTCATCTTGGAATATCGAGCCAGCCAGCCAACAACATATGCCCAATCATTAGGCCTCAAATTGTGGGCCTACTCATCATTTTAAGCCCTGGCTACAAAGTTGTTGATTCGCTTAATATTGGAATGAAGGTATAAAGATACAATTATGTTATCACTTAGGCCTGATTCATGATGAACTCCTACGGATGATGAGAATGAGCTTTATCTTGTTTGGTCTGTTCATTATGAAATGTTTTTGTCACAGACCAACAAGTTACTTCCTCTTTAGATATACCAGGTACCTTTTGAAGGTTCTGACACAAGTTTGTAGTAGTTGTTCCTATCTGCCTACCTTAAGAACTAATAAGATAAAAGAGCTTTTAGCTCAAACTTTCTGACCAACGCACCATTGTCGTTTCATTCAAAAACGTTCGATCTGAACGTGTTTGTCAGGATCGAATAAATAGGCAGAGTAATTGAACAAGAAGAATTTAGGGACTGAATTCACATGTGTTTAGACTTCTGACATGTGTGAGACTTCTAACCTACATGATTTGAGCAACCTTTAAATTCTTGAACTTATACTTATTTTTAATAGTCCTTATCTTGACACTTACACTTGAAAGGCTGAGCTGAAATTGTTGTTCGGACACTTATTACTTCACTTTATCGACCTTTACTGCCCCAGTATGTCTTGTCCTTTGTATTCCAAAAGCCAAATCAACAAGTGTTTAGATGGTAGATGGATGTCATTTTGTACAATAAGAAAGTAATTTGACCCTTAAGAAGCTAACATATTTACTTATTACCGTAACTTTAATAACGTTATTCATTACCATGATGACAGAGACAGTAGTCAAATACCATATTTTGATCCAAGTATCGGCCAAACCTTACTAAAGCTGACCCCTTTTTGAATCATTGAAGCGAGCTAGTACGTACGTACAGAGAGCCTTTTCTATATGTGTCGCACACTTACTGTGTCTCACGGTGATTGAGCACTCCTCTTTTCACCACACGTTCCACAGCGCCCTCTACCTCGTCGAGATGCGGACAAACAACTGTGTGCAACTCAGTATTTTGCATTTTTATCTTCAAAGTGTCCGTCAAAAATGGCACGTTGCACTAATGAAATGTATTTGTCTCTAGATATCCTAAGGTTGATGTGAATTGGTATGATTTCACAATAAGCAATGACAATTTTTTGTGTGTTTTACTTTCTTTTGTCAGATGTACAAGGATTTCAAGCATTGTTCTTTTTGGCCATCATCAAACGTGGATGTGAAGCTACATGATTAGAATTGCTGATCACTGGCTTGTCCTTTCCATGACGTTCGATGAACGAGTCACTTATAGTATTTGCTTAACATGGCATAATCTTTCATTTGCTACTCTTGGGCAATTCTGGTATTAGGTAATATTTTGTAGTTTAAAGGTCCTTAGTTCTTGATGTAACTAAAAATAACGCTGCAAAGATAACGCCTTCAAGATCGGTGCCAATATGATGTAAAGATGAGCAGTTGTTGTACAATTTGAGGGATAATAGTGATCACATATGTTTGGGTGTGCTATTAAGCATAAAGTTAATAACGCCCTCCTTGTGCCTGATTTGGATGTCATGCGGAGTTCAGGACTTGCAAGGTCTCGTGGAAGTGTTGGTGATTTATCCATTCTGTCACAATACTTAAGCAATGAGTTGCTTAACGAATAATAGTCTGATTAAGTCTTGCGTTTTTGAGTGTATTTTCTCGTTTCAACGTTTGTATGTCCACACCAAGAAGTGGCAGAGGGCGCTAGCTCCGGCCAAAGGAAAAGACAGAGTTCACTTGAGTTCAGCTGCAGGCAACATCGAACGTAGCCCTGGGATCTCACCTTACGTAGTAGAAGATGACGTTTTCTAATACCAATATTACCAGTACCGCTATCTTGCTCTTCTTGTTTGGAGCTCATTGGCGCAACCCACATTTCCAAATGTGATTGGTCCCCGATGATGAACATGAAAGCTACAGATGCGTGAGAACAAAATGATACATTCGTCTTGTGCAGTGATGGGCATTGTTACTTTAATACTTGATCACTGTTACTGTTTAAAAGAATCTTTTGAATCAAAAGAGTAGCAATATTTCAAAAAGGAGTGTGGGAAGTTTACATTATTGAAAATTGTATATTTGTTGCAAGCCCTTTCCTTGTGAGGAAAATACAAGTATCAATAGATTTGAAAGGGTTCCAGATATGTTTCAATGTTAAATTGCTCAAACACAACTGTATGAATATTAAGGCCAGAGTTTCAAGGATTGCTTGCCAATGCTCTGCATAAAAAGAGAGGTCTTGAGAGCTTCTTACCTTAATTGGATAACACATGGGTGAGGGTTTGTACACTTGCCTTAACATCAATCTCAATATTTGATATAATTTGTCAACATTGATGTGTTATGATGGGGCTTCTCAGTTGGATCATAGGGTGCAAAAGCCTTCTGTTTAAAAAACATGAAATGGATAACAGAGGCAGATGAGCTCCTCACTGAACTTGACACAAAAAGTGCCGCAAAACTTTGTTAGGCAATCAAGTGGATCTCTTTTGCTTTGCAAATTCTTGACGCAAGAATGGGTTGTTAAACTTCTTGTAAACATGCCTAGCACCCTTCACTTAACATTAGCAGGTTGACTATTTATGCATTGCCCCCTGTGTAGCAAGATTTTTAAACCTTTTCAGGGATTTGGAGATTTAACCGTTGTCCAAAAAGATATTCTACCTCAGGTTCTGAATATGTTTGGTCTTGCCATGCCTAGGATTTACTAGACTTGTCATAAAAGACACTGTCTAACATATGAAATCAAATGCAATCTCAATTAGCATCTACATTTAACCCCCAGCTTACTCTAATCTTTTTTTCTCTGTGGGTTACTGTCATTGGGGATAAGACATGTGGGGTTTATTTCAAGTTATTTTGTTTCACAATCTGTCAAAAAGCGTATGCACCTTGCTTATAATATGCGCTTATGGTTTGGGTTTTCAAACTGAACTGTAAATAATTGTTATCTTAAGAATACTGGCCAAATTGATAATATTTATTTTAAATCACAAGTTCCCTTTCCATTGAATTTGCATTAGTGGGTTACACCATTGTTACAAAATCCGTTAGATGACTTGGGAGAGCAAAACCAAATTGGTGGCCATGTTAAGAGTTTGGAAGTGGATTCACATTTTTTCGCTCCTGGAAGAAATCATTGATGATTTCCATTATTTATTCTCTCAAGGGAGTAGACAGTTTAACAAAAGTCGAAAAGTCCGTCAGTTGTTGTATGGCTGCGAGATCCCAAGAACTCAGTCTTATTTCTGAGACAAGCAAACTAAACCGGGCCAGTGCCACCTTTGCCTGACCATTTCAAATCATCTCCAATTGGAACATGCGTGTGTGACTTATCCCACATGTCTTGGGGGAAAATCTCGAGGGAAAATAACAAGTCCTGAATGTTTTTGGAAAGAAGTATTGCATTTCCTGGACATTGCCAAGACCTTGGGGTGAATCATCAGAGCCCAGTTTTTTAAAGCGAAGGCGTGAATCTTAGATCGAGAAAAAGATCCAACTTATCTAGTATAGTACGATCTTATCTGGATCCGAGATTCACTCCTATTTGCTTTAAAAAATATGGCACAGAGGTCTCTTTACTCGGTGTAGCCCGTTGCGTCTTTTTCTATTGACGTCTTTTACGAAGGCATTAAGATGTGCCTCAAATTGGCAGATTGTGAGGGCAAATAAATGCACGTGTCGGTCGTGGCCACACCAGGCTAAAGTTCGGCAAAAGTAATCCCTAAAGGTAGCTTTTAACCCTTTGACAAAGTCTTTTTGTACATTAGCTCCAACAAGAAAACCCATAAATGGGCAGATTCAATGAAACAGGGACTTTCTCTAATGAATTATAGTGAGAAGTCCGTTCTAGGTGCAAACTATGCGTTGGATGATTGCTTTTTATCGTGCAGCCAGCCAATCTGGGCCTTAGGCCAAGGCATATCATCCCTTTCTTCGTTCGTTGGCTCCATCGAGTCCCAAGGTGAATGCGAAACCAAGTGCTGTATTCGAATTGCTCGTGTCTGCTTTCCCATTACTTGACCAATTTGATCCCATAGCCGGGGTTTAGCCTCAAATTCCTTCTTGGAGACCGTCGAATTCAGGCAAATTTGCAAATGCGACATCAAACGACATCAAAGCGTCCGAAATATCTGGAACAAGTTCTCACGTAGCATTTTTCGAGGAATGGAAGATTTGCGGATAATAGAGTCCTTTGAGCTGCCATTGAGATTGGTCACATCACACCATTTTTGGGTGGTCAAACCAGTCCAAATGACAAAACCAAAACATCTGTCCTGTCTGAGATCGGTCAAATGGACGGGAATTTTTCTTAGATTTGTCATGTTGCATTATTTCATGTCACCTTGCATCGCTGAATACCCTTGCAGTTGTTATATCTTTTTGTTTGGTGCGAGCGATGGATTTTATCAATTCAAACAAGGAGACAAGTCATCGCCACACGTTGTACCCTTTTATTAATGCCATTAATAGAAGTGACAGGTACCATCTTCTTTGCTTCTGGTCATCATTTTGCTTTAGTAATATGTATGAAGTACTATTGCTACTCACAATGGTTTGGATGGATAACAAAATGAATAAGCGTCTCCCCTGTCCTCCTTCATTTTCAGACGCCCTTCATAAATGGCCATATGTGTATGTACGTTAACTCTCTCAAGCGTAGAAGGTGTATGATTGACATCGAACCGATTTC
>NC_081451.1:2090579-2096897 GCF_007210705.1 Tigriopus californicus
TCTCAAGCATTTTGCTTTTGTCCAAAAAAGATGCACAAATCAGTTGGGCTATTTTGTTTTGCTCTTCAAACTTGCAATGCCATGCCAGCATAAGCAAAAAAAAATGCTCTAGGATTTTGAGTTTGAATCAACGTTAGATGTTGCCTCTTATTTTTTGAGCCAAAGTTTGCAGAAATGTAGGTGAAGGAAGGTAGTTTCGTCAGTGATTGTGGCGAAGCTTGGCAAGGCTATCCAGATGAAAATTCAAGCCAGTACTTTACATGTCCCTTTAAAGTTAAAAGGAAGCCAGGCTTAGCTTGTGTTCAATTGAGACAACACGACGAAGCAAATGAATTTAAAAAGTTGAAAATATTGACTTTGTGAATTTCAAACTTAAATAAACTTCATGCAATCATAATTTTCTTTTGTGGTGGCAAGGTTTTTAAGGCATTATTTTGACTCAAAGAACTAAAATGCCAATTTTGATTTGTGAAAATTTACTTTCCCCCCTTATTGACTGGAAACTTAGTTTCCATCCACTCGTGAATAAACAATCATGCCAAAAATTTTTCAACACTAGCTTTTGGATTCTTTTTTTGTGTTGAAGAGAGTCAAAAATCTACCCATGAAAAATGGTTTTCATGAAAAATGTGAAAAGCCTGCAAATATTAAAATATTACCTGCCCTGGATTCGTGTCAATGCTTGAGATTCTGGTGCGGTCTATTTTCACTTGGGGATACCGACTAACGTCAACTAATTCCATATCAACCCATTCCAAGGGCGTCTCTCATATGATACGTTGTACCAAATAAATTCCGAGTTTGTGAAGAGTTCGCAGTCAATTAACCATGCTCCCATCTCCATTGGCCTTGACTGATTTTTTGCGAGTAACAATTACGCCAAATTTCGATTGAATCGTATCGACGCGGTAAAAGGTTTACTTCATTTTGGAAAATGCAGGACCAGGCATCAACACGAGTACTTACTTATGTTTTTAAATAGGTACACATCCCACATAAATGACTTGCTTTTCTATATTTCAGGGTGTCAAGATCTGCAAAGAAAAAACCCAGTCCTTCATCTGAACAATTTTCCAATAAATGATGTTACACTCCGTACCAGATTGATTCTCCGGCTGTGGGCGTGGATCACATCTAAAATATGTTTATGTATAAGTTTCAATTTCAGAATTGGTCACAAATCGATGATTGATAAAATGACTAAACTAATTTGTTTATAAATGCTGTCTGTCAGTACTGTCTTTCCAACTTTGTGTAGGTTGCATTTATGTTGTTGCACACGTCATTGGTTGAAGGTGAAAAACGATACAAAGCATACCATCTCGATACTAGTATAGTAGACAGACGTGTTTTTACCACCTGAGAGATTTGTGAGTCATAATTTGGCCTTAAATGTTCTGTTTTTTCACGTTGATACAATCATGTCGCAAGCAGTAAGGATATTCTCCTTCGAATGTGTTCACCCTACATGAAAAAAAAACACTGTTAACAAAGTTCATTAGAATGATTAAAATGGCAGATGCTCGTCGAAACTACGGATAAGAAACTGTGATTAGTTGAGCTAAGTTTCGAATTAAAGTAATAAAATAATTGATGTTGATCTTTTCTGTCAAAAGCAAGTCATTGAAGATCATTCAATTGTTAAGTGGTTCGTTTCAAAGTTANTCAAATTCCTTCTTGGAGACCGTCGAATTCAGGCAAATTTGCAAATGCGACATCAAACGACATCAAAGCGTCCGAAATATCTGGAACAAGTTCTCACGTAGCATTTTTCGAGGAATGGAAGATTTGCGGATAATAGAGTCCTTTGAGCTGCCATTGGATTGGTCACATCACACCATTTTTGGGTGGTCAAACCAGTCCAAATGACAAAACCCAAAACATCTGTCCTGTCTGAGATCGGTCAAATGGACGGGAATTTTTCTTAGATTTGTCATGTTGCATTATTTCATGTCACCTTGCATCGCTGAATACCCTTGCAGTTGTTATATCTTTTGTTTTGGTGCGAGCGATGGATTTATCAATTCAAACAAGGAGACAAGTCATGGCCACACGTTGTACCCTTTATTAATGCCATTAATAGAAGTGACAGGTACCATCTTCTTTGCTTCTGGTCATCATTTTGCTTTAGTAATATGTATGAAGTACTATTGCTACTCACAATGGTTTGGATGGATAACAAAATGAATAAGCGTCTCCCCTGTCCTCCTTCATTTTCAGACGCCCTTCATAAATGGCCATATGTGTATGTACGTTAACTCTCTCAAGCGTAGAAGGTGTATGATTGACATCGAACCATTTAAAATCATAACAGGATTTCATCCGCTTCTTTCTATCAGGAAATATGTTTCATACGTCTTTGGAAATCTTTCCCAATGGAAAACTGACAATCATGGAGGCCACGTTTGACTGCTTGATAATGGCTTCACGAGCCCAAATCAAGTGTTAGAAACATTCTATTGATCTTGGAGTTTTGACAAGCAGTATGGTTTGAAGCATAGACCAAGATAGAGATGCAATCCTAGGCCAACTCAATTTTGAAATGCTTAAGAGTGACAATGATATATCCAGCGAAAATAGGAAATTTTGAATGGGGAAATGCGAAAAGGGTGATAAGGTCCAGTTGGGTTTATGCAGAGAGACCTTTAGCTAGAGGAGTGGACATAAGCGGAGCTAGGCCGATTTTACTTTTTTTGTCACAGCTCTTTAATGGATGCATAAATGGAGACAGGCAGGAAAGTACTGTCATTTGAGGCCAAACTGCACATCTTGTATTAGATTGATAGTTACCTATTCCTAAAACTCTCTTTTTAGTACAAAAATTAGAAAGTTTCGACATTTTCATCAAAAATAAAATAGCTCAAAATTGTATCATTAAAAATAATTTTATTGTTTTTTCAAATCGCTTTTTCATACCGAATGGTAGCATCTCTTGCGACTTTTGAGGAGCTGAAGATTGTTATCACAAAGTGGCCTAGCTTCGCCAATGGCCATGTCCAATCCTCCTGTTACAGGTATCCTTGGTTTGGGCAAGTCTGGATAGTATTCTTCGGAAATGATTGACTTATCACGCAACCTTTGTCATGAAACAACATTAACAGCTTGCTTGCCAATGAAAATGAAAGACGAGGTCTCTCTGTCTATCTCTATGCTTGGAAGTGAATATCGAATCCCGTGGTCAAATTTCATCTTCAACGCGATGGCAAAAAAGGTCTCGATATAAATACAGAGAAGTAATTCTCTTTGGAATTTCAATAATTTGCGGTTGTTACTATATATACACCTTTCAAACGTCAGTATTGAAGAAAAAAACCTGCACAATACAAATGTTTTAATCTTTCCCCATCTACTGTAGAATTGAAGATTTATCTTCATACCGCTTTAGAGGTTGGTTCCAAGCACTCAAAAGAGAGGAAAGATATGCTATTCAGAATCACATTTGTACTTACAGACGTCGACATGTTGAAAACCAAAGCATTAGTGGAAACGTGTTGGATATGTTTTCCCAAGCCTTATTAGGAGAGCACATTTTTATCCATTTTCAACCTTAACCTCATTTTTGTCCGGCTTCCAATACTGCATTTGTTGTCAACAATGAAGAAAACGGTTTTTGAATTACAAACCACTTTTTTGCCAGCTCTCATTTGTGTGTTTGGATCAAAAAATGTTTCAGTCTAGAGTCTCGACGATAACGACAAAAAAAGTGTCAGTCTGGCATATATATCTCTGACACGTCCAATTTGGCTTCGAAAAGCGAAGCAGGTCCCTTTCCAACAGCTTTGTGCGAAGTTGAATTGGAACCCAGGGATTGGGGAAGCTATGAAAATACTCGGGCATCCCTCTCCCTCTTACATCTCTTCCATTATCGTTACTTCCCCGGAGGAAACTTGAGTGTTTCAGACTTGGGCCAGTGCACATCAGGTGGTTTTTATTCCTGTCACTTTACTTCAATTTTCATGACTCCTGAGTATTTTACCTTTTTTTTTTGGTTAGTGGCACGCGATTGTGGTGACTTCTCTTTTCACTAGAAGCTTCTTCTCCTCAACAGGTCTGGTCAGGTATGCAACAATTGACTAGGACCCCTTCAGGAGAGGGAAAGCCACTTTGGCTGAAAGTTGGACTGGCGAGGACCTCAGTAAATTTTAAATGATCTTGTCCATTAACCGCGAAAGCTAGCTCTGTGTGTTTCCTCCAGGGATTAGGAGTCGCCTTTTAATGCCATTACTTTGTTTCACGCTACAATGACTACTTGGGTGGGGGTGGGGGAGGCTTCTTTGGAAGTGCATTGTTTTTCAGAGTGGGGTTTAAGGTTGAATTCGAAAATGGATATCAACATGGACACACAAATTGAAAAATGCTTGGTTTGTGTGGGCATTTGACATCAGGTAACCAAGTCACGATTGGACAGTAGATATGGTTTTTTATTGGGTGAACTGCCTCAAGTTTAGAAAATAAGTTGAACACAATTTTTGTATTCGTTTGTATTGCTTGGGTTATTATGAATCAGCATCATGTAAATTTGAGGGCAGACTGACCAGAGAGGAATCTCTGAATAACGACATTTTTCAATATATTAGTGGAAGTAACTTGAAACTCAAGAAATTATATTTGTGTTAAAGGTCGACGGGAAGTCGCAAAGTGCCACTTTACATGATTGAAACGTGCTACATATGTGAATCTCAACTTATGTGACTTGGTCATATTTTCAGAATTAATTTCCTACACCACAAGCTTGATTTGACAGTGACAGATGAATTTTCTCGAAATTGTTTTTAACATTTGCGGACAAAATCTTCCTCACGACATGCAACATCCAAGTAAACAATACAACACATTATCCACTTCGATCTACAGTACTTAGGTAGACAATGAAAGAACGAGATGAAAGAGAAGAGGGGAGGGTCATCGAGGCTCCTTGTCATTGCCACCTTCAAGTGTTCAGACACACTCATTACGCATGTGGTCTCTTACAGGATAGAAAGACTTTTTCACTTCCACTCATCTGTCACAGTCTTGTTTACTTGTTACAAAGTCAGTTGGCAGTAATCTCGATGAAAATGAACAGTCATTGNATAGGTTTGGGCTCAAACTTGACCAAGTTCATCCATTCAACCAGATCTTGTAGTTGTATGAAGTGCTTATTTGGAATAAAGTGAACAGTTAGGAGGTAACACATTTTGGCTTCCGTTAGCAGTCCAGATCTCTAGAAGTCCGTGGCTAGTAGTACGTTTTTAGCAGAGGTTTGACAAAGTCCAGACCATCATCAAAGAATCCGCATACAGGAGATCAACGGGAATGAATTGCTTCCAAGTTGAATTCAACCATAATACGTTGGGTTCTTCCCTTCTCTTTGGTTTTGAAAGGGAACGACTTAATTAATTGCGTCTTCTGCTATCCATTGCATAGTCCGCTCCTGTGAATTCAATTATGGGTCATATTATTCACACGCCACTACCATCCACCTATCCCCAAAAGAAAACTTTGAACCAACAAGTCTCAGCCAAATCATGTCTAGCTGCCACGACATCAGGTATTCTCATTTTATTTCTTTAAAGGTTGGCAAAATGGCTATTTTGTGCATCAATCCATTTATGCACATATAGCTTGATGCTGACAGCAGAAATCCGTTGAATTTGATCCGCAAACGTTTTGTGCATGTGCTGTTGTCGAATGGACCTGGGAGTCAGTTGTCTAAGCAAGATGACCACGTTTTAAGCGCTTAGGGAGGTTTGCTTACGCTGGCCTCCTAAAATTTAAGGAGCTCGTTCTCGACCCAAATTATCTCAGCCACGAATGGGCCCTTTTGAACCAAAGCTATGTAGAATATTTGGTGTTGTGTCCTTAAGCGTATGTTTATTCCAAAATCATTCCAAATGAATGCTTTGAAAAGAATGCAGAAAAAGGTCTACAACTGCATGAAATGGCACATTGCCAAACATTGATCAAAAAACTAGTGACCCATTCACTGGTTGGCCCGGTAATGTTGATGGTTCTTGAAGGAGCATAGTAATCGTTATGGTATTGCTTAGATGTAAGAAGCTAACTTTCTGGAGGATGAAACCCATCAGATATATACTATGGGAGACTGCTAAATTCTGGAATTGAAATCAGGCGACCGTCAGGATCCTCTGGACCGAGCCCTCAAGGACAACAACACCCTTCTAAAACAGACACCGAGAGAGTTGCTTGTCTTCCGTATTTGACAGGGTGGGCATTTCATTTTTGGACACTTTTGTCCACCCCTGTCCAAAAGTGTCCAAAAGTGTCCAAAAATAAGGGTGGACAAAAGTGGACAAAAGTGTCCAAAAGTGTCCAAAA
>NC_081451.1:2097994-2098838 GCF_007210705.1 Tigriopus californicus
GTTTTAAATACCACAAAGAAGGTGCTTTACCAACACACTACGGCTGTTGGTCTATCTATCATATATATGTAACATGTTTGCAACACATCAGCGTCCGGGCTCTAAAACTCCTTGTAATGGTGCGGGGTGACTCATGTAGTCGAACTTCTGGCTTGGACCAACACGAGGCTCTCATTCACATGAATAAAAGATTGATTTTCTTCCTACCTCTGGTTTGGAAAGGTAGCCTTGTCGATCTAAAATCGTTAGTGATATTTCGGTCTCCATTCCTTTCGCCAATAAGTCCAATTGAGAAGTGCACTTTCGTCACTCTTGTACCCTTATCCCATAAATCCGTCAGAGAATGAGGGAAATCGTGTCCATTCATGTGGGTCAGGCCGGTTGTCAGATTGGCAACGCCTGTTGGGAGCTATATTGTCTGGAACACGGGATCCAACCCGATGGGCTCATTCCCGATGACGACGATCCGGGCATCATGGAGGACTCCTTTAACACGTTCTTCGCGGAAACCGGTTCCGGCAAGCACGTTCCTAGGGCTGTTTTCGTGGACTTGGAACCCACGGTCATCGACGAGATTCGAACCGGTACCTACCGACAACTGTTCAGTCCCAGTCAGTTGCTAACGGGCAAGGAGGATGCAGCCAATAACTACGCCAGAGGTCACTATACCATAGGGAAGGAGTTTGTAGATATCACCATGGACAAGATTCGAAGACTCACAGAGCAATGTCCCAGTCTTCAAGGGTTCCTTGTGTTCCACTCGTTTGGCGGTGGAACAGGCTCAGGGTTCACGTCTTTGGTCATGGAGAAGCTCACAGAGATGTACGGCAAGAAGTCCAATCCC
>NC_081451.1:2098874-2100143 GCF_007210705.1 Tigriopus californicus
GCTCATTTTTCAAGAAAACAACTCTTTGAAAGCTAGATGGCGATGCATTCTGGAATTAATGGCGCTAACTTGAAAACGTCTTTTCATCAAAAGTTTTACGCGCTCAAACGTCACGATTAAAGCAACCAAGCTGGAAAAAGGTCTAATGAAAATGCTAAATAATTGAACTGCTTGAGCAGCAATAGTTACTACAGATCCAAATGTGGGAGAAATGGTGGACGGAAAAGGCTAAAATTGTTTCGAACATGGGAAAAGAATATGTGCAAATGATCTTTTTCTACAATAACTGGACATTTCCAAAATTATTAAGACTAAGAATATTTTGCGGGGCCTTTTGTTTTGATAAACAGAGTTGTGAAGGAAAAAAACATAAGACCAAGTTTGTCCTCGAGAAGATATTGTCCGAGGGTTTGTCCAAGTTGTTAGCCTGGCGATGAAGATTACCCTAAATGAAGTGAAAGGACCTTGAAGAAACCCGATCAATCATGGCCAGGCTATCCAGAAATGGTCATCCTATACGTATACTCTAAAGGCTTTTGCAATATAGAACAATTTCCTTCCTAATTATATGTCGATAAGTAAATGCAAAGACACGATTTGAGGGAATTTTAATTAAGATTGAAAAAGATCATGATTGATCTAAGCTATTCAACCCATCTCTGATAATAAGTTATCGATAGTGAATGAGCACCTTTTTTCAGTTGTTACAAAAGTTTTGGTCTTCGTTCGTTCTTGGAGGTAATTGAATGAATGGCTATAAAATTCTCTTGAAGAAGTTCTGATTACTTTTTTCTCCGACAAGCTGTTTGTCGATTGCTTGTCAAGAGCGATTTCTTTCCTTTCGTGAGCTCTAAAAAACTCAGAAAATAGTCCTTGAAGGGGAAAGGTGCTGGTAATCAGGATTTGGTTGTTTTTTGTTGTTTTGTTCTTTTGTTTTTGTCCCTTTGCTTCCAACAGAATCTGTCGAGGAACTGAAGTTGCAAAAGACTCGCCAATGATCCGTTCACATTTTGGAAAGGGTCATGTTCCGAAAAAATCTAATGGTTTGATACAACATGATATAGAAGGGACTCCTATGTACACTTTTCTGACACGAGAAAAATGTTTTGTTCGATTTTACTTCCCCGATCTGTCCCTTGGGTAAATCTTCAGACGCTAAATCCACCCCCAAAAACAAGCAGCCGACGTGATTCAATTGGACCCAAAGTACAAACTAGATGTTCAGCCAACCTGTGCAATTTTTGATGAAAAATGTCAATTATATGATAT
>NC_081451.1:2100669-2109767 GCF_007210705.1 Tigriopus californicus
TTTATTTGTGCTAGCCAACCAAAAATCTTTTTTCGTGCCAAAAATGTGGTTACAAACAGAAATTTGACTAAATCTTCTTTTAATTTGAGAAGCAATTAGAATAAATCATTTTGCTTCCTTAATGTAAAGTAAACATTCCAATGGAAATCACTTTGTGACTACAACGTATCAATTTCATGGAATGGGAAAGGGATCCAATGAAAGAACATTGTTAACACCGTCAAATGTAGTTGCCTTGCTAGCTGCTATGAAACAATGCTAATTTTTGAAAATTCTACTCGGCCTGCCTGCTCTCTCATTCCTGTGATGTTCCGAGTGAAACACCTTTGGACGTGTTCGTTCTTTTGCGAACCTGCTGAACTCATAGCCCTCTTACGCTGCACGAAATATGGTTTACAATCTGCACAATCTGCACGTGAGAGGACGCTTTTTGAGTCAGCCGATGGGGCCGATTCGCTTTATTGAATTATAATGCGGTTGTGTTGTTTTTGGCTAATTCTATCAAAATCTTCAGTACAATTACTGACCTGGGTCACATAATGTTAGGAAAAGAAATCGCTTTCATGGAATGTCACGAGTAGCTTATTTAGCAATCTATTGTGCCTCTTCCCGTTTTATTTGGGTTGTCTGACGTTGGAGCCCTTAATGGAGCTAAAATGGGTAAAGCCACGGACTTCTAGAGACGTGGACTGGGAAGGGAAGCCAAAATTTCGTATTTCCTAAACCGTTCATCTTATTCCAAATAAACACTTCAGACGACCACAAGATCGTGTTGAATGGATAAACTTGGCCAAGTTTGAGCCCAAGCCTATGCTTAGGGAACTCAGGAGACATGCTCAAAGTTATGTAGTAAACAAAAAATAAAATTCAAATTTTCGTCTTGCTCTTGGTCAGCTGCATAAGCTTTTGACAACATAACTGTGAAACGATGCACTTTATTAGTGAATAATATAAAAATGACCTACCTTAAAATGAAGAGATCTGCGTTTCTTATGTTATTACCATCATTCGAAAAGTGTCTCAGAGTGGCGATGACCAAGCACAGGCCTATTTGGTGGAAAGGTCGTTCGCAGTACATAATTCTAGAAGTCCGTGGTAAAGCCTAATGTAGATGTGGCAGAACAATCGACTTAAACAGAGAATCATGTTAATACAAAGACCAAATAATCACCATAACTTCACTCCTACTCTCGAACAAAATTGAATATGTAACGAGTTAAGAAACTCAAAAAGGAAAATAAATTATTTCCCTCTCTTCTTCCAGATTGCAACGGCTGTTGTGGAGCCGTACAATTCATTACTGTTTACCCACACGTCTTTGGATCATAGTGACGTGTCGTTTCTCGTGGATAACGAGGCCATTTATGACTTGTGCCACAAGATGCTCGGAGTGGAACGTCCCACTTACACCAACCTGAACCGCCTCGTGGCCCAGATCATCTCGTCCATCACCGCCTCTCTCCGCTTCGACGGCGCTCTCAACGTGGATCTGACCGAGTTCCAGACCAACCTTGTACCCTATCCCCGGATCCATTTCCCCTTGGCCACCTATTGTCCCATCATATCCCCGGTGAAGGCCCAACACGAGCGTCTCTCCGTGGACGAGATGACCAAGACCTGCTTCGAGTCAGACCACCAGATGGTCAAGTGTGACCCCAAAGACGGGAAGTACATGGCCGTGTGCCTTTTGTACCGGGGAGACGTCGTCCCCAAGGACGTCAATGCCAGCATTGCTCAGATCAAGGTTCAGAAGACGATTCAGTTCGTGGATTGGTGTCCGACAGGGTTCAAGGTGGGCATCAATTACCAGCCCCCTACGGTGGTGCCTGGTGGGGATCTAGCCAAAGTGTCCCGAGCTGTTTGTTGTCTCTCCAATACTACCGCGATTCTGGCGGCTTGGCAACGGATCGATCACAAATTCGATCTGATGTATGCAAAGAGAGCGTTCGTTCATTGGTAAGAATCTAGCCTTTTCCCTCAGAGATGGCTTCAGGTTTGCCATTTATGACGGTTGTAAACCCTTTTGTATCATGTTTTGAATTTTGGATGGCAACACGTCAACCGAGAAGGGTATAGAGTGTACCACAACAAGAGGGTTTTTCGTGTGGTTTGGCGCAGGATAGCAATTTACTTAATGGACATCATTTTCGTCCGTCGTGAAGTCATGAAAAATGGAGCTTGAGCGTGTCTACGTTAAAGAGAAACAGGTAACAAAGTGGGCCAAATAGCCCTTTTAGAATATAAATTGGAACAGGTTTAAAAGAAGAAATAAACGCTCATTGAATATCCCCCTTTCTACGTAAAATGTGGTTTCATTGTACAATATTTTCAAACCTTGTTAAATTTGAACTTGGTCCATGGAAATTTGCTAAATGTTCACTATTTGTAAATTCGCCCGATATTGAAAACTCATTCAATGAAACTCAGATAGATTTGAACGGTTTCCTATTAAGAACAAACGATAAAATAAATACAAAGAATAATAACAAAGATAAAAAATATGACTCACAAACTTATTGGGCCTCAGATCTTCAAATGGCGAATGGTTGTGAACCTGAATCACATGAATGACAAGGACAAGCCAACACTTCGCAACCAAAACTCACTTGCTCAAAAGAGCATGTCGAGATTTTGAGAGGGGCGTTATCCAAAATTTCCGATCTTTACAGTATTGGCTAAGAAGTAATTTGTTAGCGACAACTAAACCAAGAAAAATGCGATCAAATTTCCAACAGGGGCATTTGCCATAGCTTTGAGGAGACTACAAATTATGCACATGAAAATTGGCTATCATAGAAAAACATTTTTTTGCCTAATGGACCAAGCAATTCTTGTCTTCTACCAAACATAACAATGACTGCACATTTGATTCTAAAGTCGGGCAAGTTCATAAATCTAAATCTAAATCGCATCTTAAGGTTTACATAAATAGCATGCTGACACTTCTTCTTAACGTTGACCCTAAGTACCCACAACGTAGTTACGACTACGATTGACTTCCTCCCTTCGTTTTTCATGGCCCATCTTTCCAACTCTCCATAAAGCTATTATTTATAAAACTCTGGAGGAAAATACCTGACGACCTCATTGATCCTTGCTTTTGAGCCAGTAGCTACGCATACGTATATACTTCTCGTTTTCCAAGTGACTGGCGCATTCTCAAGTGGTCGGAAGTCGGAACCGATATTCCTTTGACCCTGGAGACTTCTAAAGAGAGGTCAATTTTCCGGTCTTACTTACACTCGTACTCTTCTTCTTTTCAGGTATGTGGGCGAGGGCATGGAGGAGGGTGAGTTCTCTGAGGCTCGCGAGGATCTCGCTGCTTTGGAATTGGATTACGAGGAGGTTGGGAATGATAATATGTCAGCTTCTGAGGACTATGACGATGAAGAAGAATGAGGCTTCGTGGGATTTGGTTGGGCTCTTACCGAACCTTGTTTCTCTTCTCCGCCGTCGAAGCTGAAAAACTCAAGTGATCTTTTTTAACAAAATACAATTCGTGAACACTTTGCCACAAATTCATTTCGGGAGAGTCATATTTGAAAATGAAATATGAAGAAGTGAGCCTATCGATTTGGAACCAACGATTTCTTTTTTTAATGCACTCCAGGGAATTCAATTTTATGTGGTTTTAATGTATTCAAGGAAACGTTTAAACCGTGCTCGAGGAACACTGATTGGCCGAATAGATCCTCCGAGTTTGGATCCAACCACTCCTCTAACCTTTTTTTGGACAATTGAACACCCACCTTCATCAATTACCGGGGAAGTTTAGGCTCGAGTTTGAGGTGTAGGGCAGTAAAACATGCATCCATTAATCATAGTGTGTCGTCGTGCAAATGTAGAAATAGTTCAATTCACCACGGCCTAGAATGTATTTTACCTCATGGGATCAAAGTGGGGTAAAATTAGAGTTGTCGCTCGATCCAATCCGAGTCCGATAGGATCCGACATTTTTTTTGATTCGAATGAGTCGGATTCAATCGGGAATGTTCAATGGATGCAAACCCCTCTATGAACTCCGTCCGAACTCTCTAAAAGATACGAGCAAAAAAAACCATTTGCTAAGCAAAGATTGAGAAATAAAGGAAATGAAGTATTCGAAGTCTCCCTGGTAAATAATATGTAGCAACAAACTAAGATACTATGCAATATGAAATGCGACTGCAATTCAATTAATAATGCATTCATATTGCTTGAAAGAGTTTGATAGAAAACCATACTGCGTTTGGAACAGACAACGAAAAAAGGAACAAATGTTGTTATACCAATGACACAAAAAGAAAATGTTTCTGCTTAAGCCATAGTTTTGACTCAGTATGGGTCCTAATGCTGAAATTTCAACCTCAGTTCCCACAACGAACTTGCAATAAACCCGCTTTTAAGTCACCAATATGGCTTATTAAAACATGCCAATGCATTTTCCGCTTATATTTTTTACTTTTTCACCGTCTTCACTTACAATTTCATTCAAATATGTTTGGCTTAGGTTTGGGACCACAATTTTGATGAAAATATATTTTGCGACAGAATTGAAGCTTCAAAATTATACCGCATGAGGCGTTGGTATACGGGTAACATTCCATTCATACAGGACACCACAGTAGTCGAATCATTAGTTCTGGTCCTGTTTTGATCACTCAATCAACAATAAAAGTTTGATTTAATGCAAGGTAATTTGGTCATGCTTTCTTCAAACATAAAAAATGGAAACCGAAAGAAACCATTCTAGGTATGGTAGAGAAATAAATGTATCGTTTAATGAACAAATTTGATCAAGAATGACAACCTATCCAAGTGACAATGAAGAGCTACTTCAGCAATATGGGTAAGGGGAATATAAAGACCGTGAATGCATTCAGGGTCGCTTGGGTGGAATAGATAATAGCGCGACAGAAACGTTTCATTTAGCACATTCATAATCCATAAACATATCATCGACAGCAATTGCGTTATTTCCTGTTCAAGCATGTATCAACACTAACACACCCATAACAACAGTTTTGATGGTTCACAACACATTGGATACTTTTTGCATTTGGTTATAGCTGAATGGCGTATTTTGGATTTAAGTCATTTGAGTAGAACATGTTTGGATTTGGATGAGATGAAGAGAAACATATCTCGGATTTCACATCAGATTGGTAGACCCTGTCGAATCTGATGTATATCTCTTAGTCAAATATGGAGTTTTTGAGGCCACCGTGAGTTGAAATTACGTGCAAAGTGAGCAATAAGTGGCGATGAAGGATAGGCCAGCTCAAATGAACTTAAAATATTCGTTAACTCATGCTAGATGAACGTTTCCCTGCCACTCATCTCAGACAGAGTAGGAGACACCTTTCTCCCACCTTCAGTTTACTTAGAGCACAACGGAAAGTCACAATTACAGGGTGGCCCATGTAAACGGTGACACAAATATGAATTAAGTATGTTGAAAAGCAACGTTAAGGAGATATTGTAATAATGCACGTGTTGTAAGGAGAGATAGGCGTTGTATGCAAATACTTGGGGAAAGATCAAATCACTCTTTGTGACATGCCATGATTGAACAGTACAACATTATCAAGAATTTGGGTTTCGACATTTTTTCAATTATGCCTAGCTCTCGCCTCCCCCATTTCACTTGCCATGGTCCAGTTATCTATACTATGTATGTATACCTCAAACAAGAGACAATGAATATGTATTCAGTCAACAACCTCTATTCAGCAATCTTTCAGAAACTTCTGGGACATTGAAGCAGGAAAGGAGAAGGACAACATCATCACATTTGGGAAGGTCCCTCATACTTTTGTGTTCAATAGTTCTATGTTAAGATATCAAATGAGAGTTCCTGCACTTTCAGTCATGAAGCGAATGGTTCATGTTGCTTTGCATTTTGACAAACTTTTATAGTTTTGCACATGAATTTTTGAAACCTTACAAATTGCACTTGGTATCTTGGTCTTTTAGCACCTCCTCTATTTTGAAACGTACCCTAGGAACCTTCCAAAACTTGTACTGACATCATCAGACAGCTCCTACTTAAAGGAGTCAAAAGGGTTGATATGGTTTTTTTTAAATCAAAACTTGGCTAACCCTGACTGAAATCTGCTACAAGATCAACACCTACGCATTCCCTACCAATATCAGAGGAATTACTGCACTCAAAGACTAACATCTAACAATCAGATGGTCCTCTCCGCTAGAGTCAACCTGCAACTCACACACCTGAAATGCTGTTTACTGCCTTGCCAAGAGCATCTTGCCAAGACGATGGCACTGATGTCATGGATGGAAAGGGATACCAACCAAGGATCAATGAGGTCCGGATATTTCACGGCCATGGACTCCATCATAAGCCTTGTCAATCAGTTCATGAATATACTGCACTTGTTTGCAATGATATATCAGAGCCGGAGACCAGGTCGAATGAGCATATTCAAAACCAGGGCAAATGATACCGAATTTGAATATTCACTCCTCCCATTTACAGCTTAGCTAGAGTCTAATTGAAATTCCTGCTAACTCTGCCCTCTAAATGAACCGATGTACAAGTGCACTTTTCGTATGTCGTTGGAAGTCAGAATGTCTCAAACCAATAGAAAAAGCTTTACATACTTATTTTCAATATTACGACCCCACTCTGTATCTTCGAAGTGCACGGATTTGAAAGATCTTGCTCATTGAACGATATTGGTGGAAGTTGGTGCTATTTGTTTGCACTTATTTGGGTAAACACAACGAGATGTCCTTTAGGAAAGGGCAAAGAAATAGAACCAAAAAAAGGTGTCAAATCTCAATGACAGATGTCAAATTAAGAGACGTTTTCTCAGAAGGGAAAGAGTCTTTTGCATCACTTCAATGAAATACGCTCAATTATCGCCTAAGAAGAAGAAATGATGCTCAAAGCGTTGTTGCCTCTACAGTTTACGAGTGAGACAACTGTGAGCTCATGAGCATCTCAATGGGTGATTTTGATATTTGAAGGATGTTTGCCTCGTTCGGCTTTCAAATATTTTCATGAGAAAATTTGAGTGACATTTAAGTATCATTAGACAAAGAAAACGACATTTTCTTCTCATACTGGGAATATTTAAAGCACTATGCAGAGGATGTTCCGGTAATACAGCAAATGTGAAACTCCCGCCAAACTTGACCTTTTGTCTGGGTTATAGATCTTGACATTTCATTTCCTGGAGCTCAATTGATCCATGGAAACTCGGAAATAAAAATGCACAATGTTGAAACTCCGAGAAGCTAAGAAAAGGTAGAGCGAGCGCATTTTGAATGAAACCTTAAACGTAATTAATCGCGACATTTATTATGTTTAAACATAAGCGGGTAAAACCAGACAGAGCACTCCGCTAACTAACTGAAGAAGCGTAAAGCGCATGCGACTAATCCACAGCGTGGATCAAATTGTCAACTCTATCAAGAACATGCTCACATATGGGCGAAAGAGAAATTAATGATTGACTCATGGTTGACAGAAAGTTTTGTTGCGTTTCGGTGCCAATTGGAGCCCAAATGGGAGAGGCATATTCAAGATGCGGCTGAACAATCAACTCTGTACAAGTCGATTGTTCAGCCGCATCTTGAATATGCCTCCCCCATTTGGGCTCCAATTAGTTCAGCAGGTTTGCAAAAGCTCGAGCAGGTCCAAAGATGTTTTACTAGGAACATTGAAGATATGAGAGAGCTCTCGTATTGGGAGAGGTTAGAAAGGTTGGGATTGTACAGTACTCAGAGAAGGTACGAAAGGTATCTGATATTGTACGTTTTCAAAAGCATTCATGAGCTTTGTCCCAACCCAGGATTTAGGGTCAATTCTAGTGACCGTAGAGGCTTAACGTGCGTTTTGAGAGCACCTTCAAGCCCTCGAGAATCCAGGCTAGTTCAAACAATGAAGTCCAACTCTCTTCTTTCTCGGGCTCCTTCATTGTTCAATTTGTTGCCCTCAAATATTCGTAGGGCTTATGTATGCGTTGATCCAATAGCAGGATTTAAGTCCGACTTGGATAAGTTTTTGACTAAAATTCCTGATCAACCTTATATTCAAGGATTAGCCAGATCAGCCAATTCTAATTCGTTGGTCGATCAAATAATGTATCTAAATAAAAGTCAAATAAAATGAATAATCTTCTCGTCTTCTGGGATTCCAATCCCAGTAGCGGTAAGGAAGTCCGCCAAAAAAATCCAACAATATCAACTTGCAATGTAATGCAATACAAAAGTATGACACTTAGTCCAATGATTTATTATGCATTAACTTTTGAAAACTAATCAAATAGTCATGAAGACCTTCAGATACGCCATGTGAGGACCAATATCTTCCATACCAAAACTATTATCATTAACATATTTTAAAAAGTCAAAGCCACACTAACATGTGGGTATTTGATGGCGGGGTAATTCTAACTAAAATCCATTCTTAAATTTAAAGAAAGCTTGGCAGTTGTTTTTTAAACATCCAATAATATTTCTGTAATATTTGTAAGGAGTATATAGATAACACTTTTGTTATTCATGAAAAACTAGGATATGTTTTTTTAAGACAAAGTGATTCTTCTTAATTCCTGACATTAAGCGCATCTTTAAAAGCTAAAAAACTTATCTAACGATGTTTAAAATCACTTGCTTATGGAAGAAAAACCATAAATGTATGAAATATAACATTCTTAAATCTTATTAATGAGATAAGATGTTCATTTTCAGTATTAGCTCTTTTAAGAGGAAATCTCAAATGACTCATGATTCTAAACAACAATGCTGAATGAATGAAATGATGCTACATAACCAGGATATAATATTTAGCTATCCCAGTTTTTAAATGCTTGGTAACAACTGTAATTTGGAAGAGGGAGGCTTTGCTCCCTGCTTGCGTTCTATTTTCTCAACATAAACCATAAGTAACTAATAACCTTTATGGAATGATTTTAAGGTCCAAGATGTGCATTATAATGTTTAGAAGCATCTTGAAAATTATTTTGAACAAATCTGCCATGGTGAACGTGAACCAAAATTAAACCATGAAAATGTAATTATATTCTTATGCTCTATGCTCCATCATTTGATACTTTTTTTACTTTGCTGTTACATAAATAAAAAGTTCC
>NC_081451.1:2109795-2111132 GCF_007210705.1 Tigriopus californicus
AAATTAAACCATGAAAATGTAATTATATTCTTATGCTCTATGCTCCATCATTTGATACTTTTTTTACTTTGCTGTTACATAAATAAAAAGTTCCGACCAATTTTCTTACATCAAAAATATCTTTAAAAGCCACGAATGTTTCTTATAACATCCTAAGTACCGTGCGCATGAAAGTCATAAATGTGAGAATAAATGATTTCTAAAACTTCACAATCGGCAATAAGTTCAATTTTGAACATTACTTTATTTCTGAGCACTGACTTTGAACAAAAGTACTATCAAAAATGTTTTTTTATTGAATGAAGCAGTATAACATTCATAAAGTTTTGTGAATAGTCAGGAGTTGTTGATGTTTTCTTGATCATTTTTTGCCAACCTTGTCTTGGTAGCATTAAGGATTTGATGCCTGGATTTCTTACTTATTCTTTGAATTTCAATAATAAATCATAATCTTCATTTGCCGAACCTGGTATCGATATACTTTCATAAATTTTTCCACAGTATGAGTTCCAAGCCGATTTCTCTCCTTGGAGTGAATTCCACCAACGACACTAAAGATTCTTTCTTTTCCAGCGCTGGATGGAGGACAAGAAAAGACGGATTCCATGAAATGGCAGAACTCTTGGACTTCCGTTGTTCTTGATATCTTGCCGATATACGACAATCTCCAATATTTGACCGGTTGTAGTTTTCCCATTGCGGGTCTGAATGAAACACTAAGGAAAACGGTCACATCTATGGTCTCATATGCCGCTAAAACCACAGATAAGCATTAATCTTTGGCAGCAGAAAAACCGCGAACTTCCTCTTCATTTTCTTGGCCCAAATCAGGTCTACTTGCCATGTCTCCAGACATAGTAAGAAGCCAATTATCTAATAAATAAGCAATTTTGTGATAAACGGTTAAAGCTTGATCAGGCCTTCGTTTAAGATCTTCCTTCACCTCATACTTAATTGAATCATCGTTCAATAGAGAAAGCCAAGCTTTGGAGCAGACACTGATATCCACAGAATCACTTTGGAATAAGTTCAATGATTGGGACACAGACTCCAACTGATCTAGCATTTGCCTTGGTAATCCTGAAGCTTGTTGATTATCACGGAAGTACTTGTTAACAACAGTTATCTGTGACATGATCGATTTGGGGTTGCTTTGACTTCCACTAAATTCATGTAATGGGCACTGCATCCATAGACAATCAACTTTGGACGCCATTCGTGAATGAGACGCCTAACTACCACCACTTTTGTCTCATTTTCACTCACAAATCCTATAACACTACGTACATAGGAAGGCTCGCTTGGCCTTCAAAATCGACTCTTTTGCCAAGTTAAAG
>NC_081451.1:2114498-2115722 GCF_007210705.1 Tigriopus californicus
TTTCCATCCTAGTGAAAAGTCGCCTTAATAGATATTGGCAGTACAAATAGTACACTTTTGATTTGGACCTTTCACCTTGTTAAGACGCCTCCGCAATTTCTCCACGAGAGCTGAACTCGAAAAAGTGGCAAAACTATGTCAGTGATTGGCCCATTTGTTGGCACTAGAGACGGAATCAAACTGGAAAAGGTGGATGTAGCACTCACACCAGAGGACCCACGGGCATGGAAATAACTTTGTGTAGAGATGCTTTCTGTCACAAAAGTGACCAACGTCCAAAAGATATTTGAATTGCACATCTCAATTGGTGATCGCACATGGAATCTGAGGTGGCGGTGACGAACTAATCTCGCAAAAAGCAGTGGTATTATTGAATTTCTCGAACCTAAGAACTACTGATGGGAAAAGGGTAAGTAGCAAGTCATCACAGACACCCAAGCTCTACTTGTTTACAAGCAAAGCTTGGCCAAGTACTAGAACTTGGGCAAGCTCAACCCAAACAGGGATCCGCTGATAAAGTAGGGGGCCTATATAGTTGTCTCAAGAAAAAACGTAAAATGGGGAATTTTGGTACGTAGTTAAAGTCAGATTGCCAGAAACAAACCAGTCATTGAACCAAAGCCACGTTGCAGCGTCACTGTTGGTGCACATTATTGCGTTTCTTGTATAAGCTGCTTTAATTTGCCCCGATATAAAATTTATTGCGCAAGTTTGGCCACACCATTTTCCCCTCAAGTGTCTGTGTACAAAACCAAGTTGGGGCAAGTTCCTACTTGGGCAAGTTAAGCACCGGACTACTTGCCCTGTCGGTGCTTGCTTCACATCAGTACTAAGAACTGGTTTGGTCCCAAGCTGGCAGATTTTGGCAGATTTTAGGAGGCTGCTTGGCATGCTACGAGCCCAGGCAAGTGCCAGCACCGCACGAAAGTACTATTCCAGGGTGTGCAGATTGTCACATTTAGTGACGAAAAGCTCAAATTGGTGACAATTTGAAAGCTCATGGCACACATTATATACTTTTGCTAAAATATGACAAACACATTTTTGTCACAATTCGTCTCAATATGAAACCCTTTGAAAAGCAAATTAAGTTGAAAGAAATTCTTCTCAATCAGAAATTGACCAGCAACTTTTAAAAGTTAGAATGCATATTTGACACCTTGACTCCACAGTTGTGTTGTGTTGTGTTGTGTGGAAATGAAGTAACGCGTTTATGTGACCCAA
>NC_081451.1:2115752-2134564 GCF_007210705.1 Tigriopus californicus
TGCTTTGCAAGAATGCAACTTGTGCTTCGGCAATTTGATATCATTGCACTTTCAGTTTCATACTTCAGAGCAATTGATATATGTACTGCACACTTTTGGGCACAAATTGACGTGTTTGAAATGGGAAATTATCTGTGTTTAGTGCATATAGGGTACATACTTTATTTTTCAATAGAGGTTTTCAAGGCTTCAGAGGCAATCATTGTTGCCCTAGACTACCAAGAGAATATCTGGCGCTTTTCTGGCGCTTTTTGGAAATATATTTGGCGGTTAATGTCTTGATTTTTTTTTTCTGAGGGGGGGGTGTCATCTGGCGCTTTCTAGCCTGTCGCCACCTGGCAGCACTGCAGTGTAAACGTCCCGAAGGTTGGTTTGTGAGTTGTGAATCGCTTCTTCGTCGAATGTAGGTAATAAAGTTTGTTTGTGTCGTGTAACTGGACCACTAGCTGTAAGCAGAGCACAGGTGAAATGTGAAAGAGTTACGAGGACTTTTATTCAGGCCAAACAACCTAACAGTGACAATTTAGCCCAAGTGACTCTTGTTGTAGTTAAAAATGCAATGAAATAAGGAACCATGGTAGCCGAGTGGTCTAATGTACGCGATAGAGGCACGACATGATTCCCCAGAGGGCGTGGGTTCGAGTCCTGTCTTTGGAGAAAATCTTAAATATGTGGAAGTGTATCAATGTGATTGTTCTTCGTACATACCATGGCCTCGAGCCAAAAGATGACGTTTCTGATTCCAAGTAGCATTTCAACAACAACCAGAGCCCATTTAGACCCTTACTCAGTAGATAGGCTACAATATCGGTAGCGAAAGGAAGGTGGTCAAGAAGCCCACGAAAATTAATTATTGGTTGATGGTTTGACCCCTGGAGCTTTGCTTTTTAGCACGGGGAAATTAATGGGATGAAATGATTCCAATGAGTTGTACTGTCTTATTTCAAGCTAAAGAAAACATTGCCACCAAGTCGAAAACAGCGATGCTTAAAAGGTCACAGCCAGGCCAGTAATGAAATGTAATATTATAATGACAATAACAGCACAACAAAATAGAATAACGAAAGAGCGCTACAGGTTCACCAAAATTACAAAGACCTTGAAACTCGACTAAGCACAGCTAGTGAGATCTAGACCTAGCTATTTCCTGAATTATACTAGTGATTCGTGGATTATCAAAAAAAATGACTCGGAAGTACTAATATTCATGAGTGTCTCGATGGGAGAAAAAAATATCCGTCAATCCATTCGAGATTAAGTTCACATATTCGACAAGTTTTTTTTTTAATGACACCTAAGGGGCTGTCATTCATCATATTCAAACGAGGCTACATCCCACTCCGAGGCTGAGAATTCGGTCATAGAAGAAGTAACATGAGAGAGTAAAAATCGAGCTTGTTGTGGTTTTTTAATGCAGCTGATTCGGTAACGAGTGGACAGTGCTACTCAAGCTGATGGAAAGCAGCGCCTCTACAATCAGAAACTAGTCCCTAGCAACCGGTCAGCTGACATTCATTGGCTCTGAAAACTAGTCCGCCTGGCCAGCTCTCATTTCACTCTCTAGGAGTTGCTTCCTCTATGATCCGGTGTCCAAGATCTTCGCAACTTAAAAATAACTCAGCAAAGGAGGCTTTGGCCAGCACACACTTAGATAATGATTGAACATGTGTATCACGTTGAAATAGAGAACAAACTCAATTCAATAGAGGTAAGGGTTGCTGTTGAGGTATGAGCTTTGGGGTCTCTGGCTTTGATGAAGAGAAGAAAGGGGATGGTGGGAGGGATTGTTAGAGGTGGCTGTTTTTGCCAAGAAACAGTATTTACTCATGAGAAAACCGAACCAGCTAAGTGTGAAATGACAAACATTGAGCGACACAACATTGTGGATTTAAACCTGAGAATTTCTTTTTGTTTTGATTGATCGTGTTGAACGCTGAAGATCACTCGACAGATGATACGGGTCAAGTTGTTGGACCCAATTGGCCTTTGGATTGTATTCCAAAGATGACTTTGATGATCTCTCCAATTTCGGCTATCAACTTGATTGAGCGGTTGATAGTGGTCTCATCGGCAAGGTCCAGGAATTGGGACCGGCGCAAAAGGATGTGGAGGTATTTGGTGCTTAGTTTGGCCACTGGCGCATCAGGAAACAGTTGAGCTGCGGGCAAGAACATGGTCATGAGGAGCATGATTTTGTAGAACTCGATGTCAGTGACTAGGTAGTTCAGATCTAGCTTGAGCTGCTCAAAGCGTGCCACAACGGTCAAGTCTGCCAACTTGGCTGACTTGTTTAACCCTTGGACAGTGAGCTTCTTGGGGGTGAATGAGGGCAAGACTGGCGAGACGCGTTCCATGAGGAAGGATATGTCTGTCACTCCCAAGGCAAACTCGATCTGAGCCCGCACACTCGGGAGGTTTTCACTCCAGAGTTTGGCTACTCCAAAGGTGGGCAAGCACGTTTTCTCCACCAAGATGGCTTGTTCTCTATCTGACAGGGACGTGAACTCGGAGTGTTGCTTCATGATTATGGCAAAGCGACGCTTCCACGTAACGAGGGCCCGACGCATGAACCCCTTGGACACGGGCACATCCATGGCATAAGCAATGAGCTCCTCTACCACATCTTGGCCCAATGGCACCTCCTTGAAGATCCTGTCCATGGTTTTGAACTCTTGCTGCAGTATGGTTTCTTCTAGGTCTCCATAGGAATAATTAACATGGTGGATTCCGACTGAGTAGCTCCAGTCCCAGGTGGTCATCATGGTGGACAGATCTCTTAAGCCCTCTAGGTGGCATTGGAGGAGGTGCGTGTTGACATTGGCGTTCCCAGCCATGGCTGAGGCCTTGAGAGAATAATTATAAATGACATCTGGGCTCTGGTACAAGTGATTCGAGGAGCTATTTGTATGGAACAAACAGGCATAAGCCAGAATTCCCAAGAAGTCGATTGGCAGCGAGAAGCTACAAATGGCTCCCATGAGATTCAGAGTCTCCAAGAGCTGAGTCACATTCCGAACGAGCCCATTCGCGCTATTCCAGTGAGAAAAACTGAAATTGACCAAATCAGAGCCTGGTTCGTAGCTCCACACCTGCTGCCCGAGGAACAGCCAATTCAATTGGTCCTGTCGATATGAGGAACAGAAGAAGCGTGCCAACACCGCCGCCTGAAACATGGGTCCATTTTGAGCCAGAAGGCTGGCTTGATCCGTCTGCGAGAGGGAACAAAAGTCCATGTTCCCTTGGCAGAAGCTCACCCAAGTGTTCCGGACAAGTTCCATGTGGTTCTTGAGCATCAGCTTTGTCACGCAGGTCTGCTCCCCTTGGGAACAAACCATGTCCACAAACATTGGGTCAAACCGAATCTGACTGACGGCAAACGCAATCTCCACTTTTACCGACTCGTTCAACAAATCAAGCGTGTCCACAGACCCAGAGGAGGACGACGACTCTCCACTCATAACCGTCGGATACCCAGTCATATCGGGGGAATTCTCCACTGTACTAGTCACCACTTGACTTATCATGCTGTCATAGTAGGGTATCAAAGAGGCTGGGCACAAGTCCAGATTGCTGTCCGACGATCCATCCGACACGGATCCACGCTTGCTCTGTCGCTTTCCTTTGTTCTTCCGCACCGGATCCGGACTCCTGAGGTTCAACTGGTCGTCCCCTTCTTCTGACTTCTCGTTCTTCACCTTCTTCTTGTTCATTTTGCGGAACCAAGTCTTCTTCTCTTCCGACGACATCACCTGATCCCCCCGCATCCCCGCAGACACACAAGCACGGTAGCGACACAATTTGCACTTCTTTCGATTCTTCTCCGTGATCTGGCATTCCTTCTGACCATCACCTTTGCACACAAACTTGACGTTATCCCCACATTGAACGGTTCGCCGAAAGAAGGCCCGACAACTCAAACAGGTACTGGCTCCATAGTTCAAATGGAAGTTGCCAGTTTGAGCACCACACACACTACATATCAAGGACCGTTTGGGCTCTTGTCGATCATTCCCGTTTTTGACAACTTTGGGCTGTTCGTCCTTAGACTGATAGTCCGGATTTGGCAAGCTGTAGTCCGGATTCCTATCATTGCCCGAGGAATACATCCTTTCTTTTGGGGAAAGCACGGCCGCAATGTCGTTGAAATCTAAGAAGAACTTGTCCTGGGCTTCAGTCATGGTCAAAACCAGGTCAATTGCTTTGAGGTACCTAACAAACCACTCGCTCCCTCACCACTCAAAACACTTGTCTTCATTCAGTCGATCTCTCGTTCCTCCACATACGTCCTTAGACGTCGTTCGACTGAGGATTACTGAACTTGTACTGCAAAGACTGACATAACTCTCGTCAGAGTTGCCCCGTTTATACGACAAAAAATGCCAAAATAGGGGCTCAAAAATGCCAAAAACAAGTCTAACATGCACAATCAATTCAGCTTTTTGATTGTTTTACGTCAACTGAAATGACAGTTCAAAGAATAAGATCAATGGATTTATTTATGATTACATGGGAAGTAAGTGAACTTAGATTTTTGGTCAAATAGTCCTGGTGTGTGTTATGATTCAAACGTGCCAAGTTCACGAATATCATCTTTAAGAGAAATATTTATGTTCAAGTTGCTTCATAAAACACGTTCAATCAGCACAAAATAATATACTGATAGAAAAAAATTAATGACTAGTCATTAACATAGGCCTGCTTTGAATAAAGGAAAATCTCAAGCAATGAGGAATGATCTTTAAAGGTTAGGTGATTCCATGTTTACTTTCCTCGGGGTGATAGAATAGTGTCAGAGGGCCGTTCAGACACTCTTGAGCCGCTACATGTTACATGTATTTTTTCCCTTTTTTCGCACGACCATGGCCTTAATCATGAATGTCATAGTTTTGAATCAAAGAATAAACTCTTTGGCACACGTTTCATTCAAAAAATATCAATAGGACATGTTCACGGGGGTTGTTGTTTACCCCTTTGCACTTGAGCGCCCCCTTTTGACTTACGTAGGGATGTGTCGAGGTATTGGCTGTGGTATAAGTCAACAACAAAAGTGTCGAAACAAACGGAGCTGTTACACAATAAAAACAAAGGATATTGCTAGAAGTGATAAAATAAATAAAAAGTTAAGCTTGCTTTCACACAGAAGTTCAATTGTTGGTTGAAAAAGCGGTGTCACTTTTACGTTTGACACATCCCTGCATATCCGAAAGATGGCGCTTGGGCGTAAAGGGGTACAAAAAACCAAACAAACTGATCCTGTCATCCTATCCTATTACTCACCCATGAGCCAAAAATCTACTGTTTAAGCTTGTGTTGTTAAATCTACTGGCCGATTCGTCTGTGGCTTGTAGTATCACAGCGGCAAAGCCAAACTCACTCTGATAATCAGTCCCGTCAATTTAACACGTTTATCGTACTTGACGCTCATATTTTTTTCAGGCAAGTAAAAAATACTTTTTTGGGAAGAAAAATGTGCCAAAGAGTTTATGTTTTGATTGTTAAGGCCACGGTAGTGATAAAACATGAAGACATACATGTAACGGCTTGAGCTAGTCCAAGCCGGCTAAGAGTGCCTGACTGACCCTGTGACACTTTTTTATCTCGACGCGGCAAGTGAAAAAATGGAATCAACTAACCTTTAAAGATCATTTCTAATCGAAATTAGTTAGCAATTGCCAAACATAAAAACAATCCTTGTAGAAAACGGAAAATTCAGCTTGAATTTTCAGTCAAATAATATCCTCCATTCGCCCTCAAAGATAAAGAAAGAAGTTGGAAAATTAGACACCCAGTATTTGGTTGAAGCGGTTTTTGTAGAATTGTTTTTGACTTGTGCGACCCGAAGAAATGTGAAGTGTTCCTAAATGACGTGGAGGAAGAATAGCTCATACCACAGGCCTCCCAAGTATGCCTAATTTGGCATATAAAATGTCAAACTGGCAGCTCTGTTATTGCTCCCTTCGTTAGAGCAAAAGCATAGATGACGCGGAGAGAGCGCCCTCGCACTCTCTTACTCTGTCTTTTCAATTGCCGTATGTAGCGCCCTCTTCCTCGTCTACGAGGATAAAGCAGAACCGGCTACATATGGTTTAGTTCTTTTCAGAAATGTTTCAAATGTCGCAAGGCAGAACTACAATCATTGTGATGAGTTATTGGTGTTTAACAATGTTGCATGTAAAGTGTTGAATTAGGTGTTATCATGTTGAAAAACGATAGCTTAGAAAGCAACCAAATTCTACCAAATTGCAGAGGTGCCCAAAAGTAAAAGGTACAAGCTTTTCATGTTAAGTGAATATTTAAAAGATATGTTTCATAGCTATAATGAAATGAGAAGTTATTGACTGGTAATTCAATCCAAAGTAATTCCACATTGATATTCCTATATGGCTCTCTTTATAGTTTCATAAATGCTTGAAAGTATTGTTAATCTGATATAACGATAACTAATCAAAAACTATTTTATCACTGTTCGGTTCTTTGTCTTATTGCTGGCACCCTATACTTGCATATTAATTTTGACCACCCTGAAAATTTAAGAGAAGAAATAAAACATCCGATCGGTGTTACTCGCATCACGGAAGTCCCCGTTATCTCGTTTCTCCAAACATTACATGGCGCAGCCAGTTTGAGCCACATAATTGCCGGAAGACACTACGCCCCTAAACCCGGCCACCCCGACTGCCACGGAAGAGGAACTTCACATTTTCCATTGGAAGACTGACGATATAAAAACCGTCATGACGTCCACGATTAAGGCCTCCATCAGGACGCATCGAGGGCATTTCAAAAGGGAGAGAAATATGTGATTATGAGCTTACTGTGGGGGACGATGTTGACAACGAGATGATCCGTAAAGCAACAAGAACACTGAGAAATCGGATAGCTATTATTGGCGAACTGTTCGACGAATTGGTGGACCTCGATATCAAGGAGAAAGAAGGGGGAGAAAAGATAATGATGGATTTGAACATCCAGTTTGGAGAGGCGGTGCGAATTGCGGCATCAGCCATGAAGCGGGCAACGATGTTGGAACAAGAGAGGTCGCGAGATGCTGAACAACAAGCAGGGGGAGGACTCTGCCCCACCCAGTTTTTCCTTTAGGAACACTGCGCTGGTTTGATCAATCTGCCCGTGACGCCAGTTTTCAAACGAGTACTGTCAAGTTTCAGCCCAGTTCGATTTTTTCAGGTAGAGTGAAGTCGCATTTTCTGACCCCAAACAAGTAGTTCTTTAGAGCCGTCCTTGCCCCAAAAACCAATCTGAGATCAATGTTGGCGGTACTGGCATGAAGGTTTGCAGGGTAGGCAGATAGGGAGATTGATCGCAACCTTACTAGTTTGACTTATTTGATCAATACTGAAACAACCGTTCAGCTTTAACTCATAATTGCTCCCAAGGGATTCCAAGCTCGAGTGCAATTATGACTTGCTTTGAGTTGTAATGGTCATTCACGGGCATTTGGTCAAGTCACGTCAAGAATGTGAGAGCTGAAAGTAAAGTCAATCTATCACTTCTGACTGCCTTCCCAAAACTAAATCCTCTCTGCCTGTCCGATCCATTATGCAGCCTGATGGTGCTGGGTAAAGTTGGTGCCTAGATCCCTGGTTAGATCCAGAGCTTTGGTGCTGGCTTGCCCTGGGTGACCATTTTAAGACAAGTAAAAACGGCATGGATGAAGGTTCAAGTACAATGGACTTTTTGCCCTTTATGGCTTGTTCAGGCCACATTTGCGCGAACCAAAAGAACAAAAGAATTGAAGATTGAATCAATGGTAAGGTAATAAGGCCCCTTAATTGCAACGTCACGCGGCCCAAAGAAAACGGGAAGAGGCACGGTAGATTGCTACATAAACTGCTCTTGCCATGCCTTGAACGCAATTTGTTTTCCAAACATTATGTGACCCGAGGCACTAATTGAAAATAAGATTTTGATAGAATTAGTCAAAAACAACACAAACTCATTGTAATTCAATAACAAGGAATTGGGCCAATCGGCCCTTTATTTGGTAAAGGCTGAATGACAAAGCGCCCTCTGGAGTGCAGAACGTAAAACATATTTCCTGAAGCGTAAGGGGGCTATGAGCTGCCCCCCCAATGAACCCATCAAGGTGGGGTGGCTAGCCAAAGGGGCGGAGGAAAAGAAGAAAATCATCGAGAATCGTACTAAAGTACGGAGTTTTCAGTGGAGTAGTAGCGGAGTGCGTCTTGTGCTACCTGCTTATGTGAAGGCGTTCCAGCTGGAACTTAGAGTACCATTCCCATCATCAGTGGCAGGGAAGAGAATCCAGGTGCTGGTGTTCGTTCAGAGAATTCACAAAGCGTGCTCGAATAGGTATTATAGAGGAGACAGGGGGAGAGCACATACACCCAGCACCAGCGTCCGTCAAAGTCATGTCAGAGGAAAGAGTCGTGACCAGAAAGAGTCACGTCATTGAGACCACATTTCGGAGTAACATATGAGCGAGTAGAAAGACCAACGGGCAAAGAGCGCTAAGCGCCCAGATCCTTCGACTTCACGTGAAAAGAGAGAATCGTGCCGGGAAAAATCTGTTCTTCAAGCTCACATGAATCTATTACCTCGAAAATGTATTCGTCGTTCATAATTCTCCACGGGGAGGTCTTCACAAGGGCCGAAGTGATTGCTGAGAGCCTAATGCCCTTGTCTGCCACTGACCACAAGAGTCTAAATTCTGAAAGTCATTTTTCTTTTTCTTATTCATACAAACCCCGACTTGTTGAGGTATTGATTAAAAAGGTATGTTACTCACGCCTTGATTAGATTACCTCTATCATTTGACAGATTTGTGTTTGTAGGGGTTTTAAAAGACACAATTCTTAAGAAAGATTGCAATTTTTAAATTAGGTACCATGAACTTTAATCCGTTGTGATCGAGAAGTACAAAAAATAAGCTCAACAAGAAGTAAAGCAAATAATCTTGACTTTGCTAAGGCCTTTGACAACATATATTGTGGCCTTTTAGTTAACAGACTCCATGAGATTGGGATCCAAGGCAAGATGTTTTGATTGGTTAAGAATTTTTATTTCCAGTTGGAAGCAATTAGCTAAAGTCAAGGGAAACTCAGATTGGTTGAGGGATAAGGCAAAGCGGTCAAGCGGTCAAGCGGTCAAGGGCATAAGCCACGAAAATGTCTGCTATTGTGTAGGTTTCATCCATGGAGGATTTGAGATCCTTAAACTCCGCCCATTTTTATTGTTTTTTATTGTTTATTGTGTTAACCACTCCAACACCATGTAGTGGCAGATCAAGGAGTTTTGGTATAATGTATAGATGGACATGAATAAGTTAAAGAATAAGGAATGGGGACGTTTAGGCAAGCTCTGGCAGGTTCGTTTGTTTGCTGGTACCAGGGTCAGGGATGCAAGTTTGGGGCTTCAAACACGTTTTTTAGAAGCTGACCCTTCTTTCGCATTGCTATATGAGGAAAGGCCAGCTTCGTTAAAACCGGTAAGAATCGACAATTTTGCATCACTGGCATTGGCAGGCAAGTTTGTTTGCTGGTACAAGCGCTTGCCTAAATGTCCGAATAAGAGTAAAATAAAGGTGGTGGTCTATGTCTCCAGCGCCTTAGAAGAGTTAGCTTTTTGGTGAATACCATGAGTTCAACTGAGGGCGAAATACTTTCAAAGAGGTCACTGATCGAACGCTCTGCGGAATAGCATTTTCCACCTTGGAATGGCGCGAATCATGAAAGAATTTAGTCTGCGCGAATCATGAAAGAATTTAGTCTAGCACCACAACGAGCAACCGGGATCCAAAGTTTTTCTGCCAACGACGATCTTGTTTCGCAATGATTTTTGTCCTTTTTTGCACACGCTGCTGTCCACCAATCACAAGGTCGGACGAAGCAAGTGGCGGATGATGAACTATGAAGTATTCAATGTGCCTCTCATTACGTCCATTCATATGAGCCCCATATTAACGTTGACTAATGTGTACGTATACGGTGAATTTGTACCCTGGTCTCTTCATTGAATTGAGATACGAATGTGACAGGTCTCTTCGCCTCCGCTGTCTAATAGGTACTCAAGTGGAGTAAGCATCGTTACGAGAAAGCCAAACCATGACATAAAAGACAGACTGATGTTCCATAAAATTTGGCCGCCGCCGCTATTTCTCTGTCCAAAAAGTCGTTCTCGCACTCAAGAAATAACAACTGTCGGACAGTACAACATGGTCGCACCCTTGCAGTCTTGTTGCGGATTCTTGACCAGGCTTGACTGGTTGCAGTACAAATCATGCAGTAGCCCGGACACCAGGGCAGTAGTACAACTGTTCAGGCTGTCCCTATCCACTACGGGCAGGGTGGGCAATTTTGAGAATTAGCGTGACTTTTGGACACCAAGTGGACAAAAGTGTCCGAAAGTGTCCAAAAGTGGACAAAAGTGTCCAAAAGTGTCCAAAAGTGGACAAAAGTGGACAAAAGTGGACAAAAGTGGACAAAAGTGGGCAGAATGTGTCCAAAATTAAGTACAATTGTGCAAAAGGGGATTGACAAGCAAACACTTTTAAACCCTAAATCATGTTATTTTCTTTACCAAATGTAGATGTGAACCAGCAAATAGAATCAGTAATCAATAAAATCTAAGCTTTCTTCAAACACATAAATATGAAGTAACAACTAGCCTTTTCACTAACGTTTTTAATTTCCAAGAGTACACTTAACGAAATTCGTTATCTTGATACAAAAAGCTTTATGAAGTCAAAACAAATATTCTTTAATATATTTTGAATGTTAATAAGTCAAAGCCACACTATAATCAGGGCATTTGGTGGCTGGGTAATTTTAACAAAGATAAAAAAAATAATTTTAAAAAAGCTTAGGAGCTGAATATCAAATATCCAATAATACTTCTCATATTTGTAATATACATAACATATTTATAAGGAGTGCATGAATTACACTTTTATAATACATCTAAAACTAAGATATATGTTTCTTTAAGAAACATTGGGAATCTCATTTCCTGACATCAAGCGCATCTTTAAAAGTTAAAAATATGCCTAACAATGTCTCAATTAACTTACTTATGAAAGAAAAACCATAAGTATAAGGAAAATATGTCATTATTAGATTTTAGCAAGTCGTAAGAAATTCAATTTTAAATATTAGTACTTTTCAACAAGAAATCCCAAATGACTGATGATTTTAAGTAAAACATTTTTGTAAAAAGTTAATAATGTTGAATAAATGAAGCCAGATAACCAGAATATAATGTTTAGCTATTTCAGTTTTTGAATCCTTTGCAACAGCTGCAATCTACTAGAGGGAGACTTTGTTCCCTGCTTGCTTTCTAATCTAACGTAAGAAAAAAAAAAGAGTTAAGAACCTGTCTTTCAAATACCTTTTTTGGGTATGTTAGAGGTATATGGCAAAGGTTTTAAAGACTTATCTTGCTCTTGGAACCATCAATGAGCAATTTTTGAAGTAGAGGATAGGTTTCATACAGAATATCCTTTATATTTGTAGTTTTAAAGGTTCGCATTTTTGGACATTTTTGGACACTTTTGTCCACTTTTGTCCACTTTTGTCCACCCTTATTTTTGGACACTTTTGGACACTTTTGGACACTTTTGGACAGGGGTGGACAAAAGTGTCCAAAAATGAAATGCCCACCCTGACTACGGGGCATTAGTTTTCCGGACATTACGTGACCCAGGTCATTAATTATACATAATGTTATGATAGAATTTGCCCAAAATAACTCAAACGCATAATAATTCAATAAAAAGGAAGCGGTCAAATGAGCCCTTTACTCTGTAGAGGCTGACCCATAAAGCGCCCTCTAAAGTGCGGAACGTAAGCCATATTTCGTGCGGCTTAAGGGGGCAATAAAGTATTCATTCTTTGGGCAGCTCGAGATAATGCACCTCGAAAATAATTGATTGTTCATTGATCCTCTGTCGTGAAAACCCCCCACCTTGCCTGCCATGCAGAATCTAGCTCCAGGTGGCTCTATCTACCATCCTTTGTGATACGCGTACAAGCAGGATTTGAAGTTCAACTTGATCCTAATCCAAGTTTTTAAAAGCGCATTTCAACAATTGTGGACGCCGAGAGAAGAACGAACATACGTTGTCAACATCAACTTTTTATTCATCAAAACCTTTGGCGCGGATGTTCAGAATCGAAGAGAGTCGCGCGGTTGTAAATCATCTGTTTCGTTGATGATCCGTGTTAAAGCCTCTGGCTTAGTGTACATACAGGGGGGAATCAGATAAATTGTCACAAAGTTGAATGCTAGGTGGATCTCAGGCATTTGTTGACACAAGAAATTTGTGTAATGAAAAAAAAAAATGATATCAATGTCAACAAAAGATTATGCATAATGGTTGCCGCCATTATTCACAACAGTCTCAACACAACAATGAAAGCTTAGAATAGCTGTTGCCACCGCGCGCCGGTCAATGTTGGGCATGGTTGTCTTGATAGAGGCCTTCAAAGAGGCAGTTGAACCATGAGAGGTCTTGTAGGCAATGCTCTCAACACATCCCCAAAGGTAGAAGTCACAGGGATTCAAATCTGGTGAATTAGAGGGCTGTTGATCTGGGTGCCAAAAAGTGGGTACCCTCTCTGTCAGCAGCTTCAGCGTGGTCTTGGCTGTGAGTCCTGTTGAAAAATGTACGGCCTTCCATGAGCCACTGAATTCATCCAACGAATTACAACCTTCTCCAGAATATTGCAATAAACCTCTTTGGTGACCTTTTCTCCATGCTGATAACCCCAAGTACCATAACAGAGGCTGGATGCTTTGTCTCCATGGCTGGCTGAATGTCTTTGGCATCTGTGGAGATCCAGCGCTCATTATGGCAGTTCGTAGCCTTGTCCACAGTGAAGATTTCTCATCTGAGAATTACTGAAGATGTCAGCCACTGTTCTTCAGAGATGACAAAATCTTTTTGCCTCTTTCCACTTGGATGGCCTTTTTTTGTTCAGTTAGGAGATGCTTAACAGTTCTGGCTCTTGATCTGTATCCCAGGTCACTCGTGATGGGCCCTTTGATTGTTGCACTGCTCATATGTCTCTTCTGGGCAAGGCTACCAATGGTCTGCATTGGGTTGGCGTCGATTGAGCGTTTGAGGCCCGCTATAAACTGTGGAGAGCGCTTTTTGTCAGATCTCCCACTGTGTTTAGCTTGGGACACTTTCCCACTTTCATCAAAAGCCTTTACAACGCAATAAATGGTCCTCCAGTGGTATTTTGTGAGATTCACAATCTCCTTGGCAATTTGCCCTGCACGCCACTGTCCAACAAAGGTCGTTTGTTGGACTTGATGATCCATCGCACACACCCAATGTTTTGGAAAACAAACAGCATCTGTCAAAACACGGGTATTTTGTGGTTTAGGAACAAATATGTTTTCTTTACAAAACATCGCTAATCAAAATTTATATGCATTTCAAATTTGCGGCAATTTATCTGACCCCCCCTGTATGATTGCGTTGGCTTTTCAAGAGGTTATTAGTTAGTTTAGGTTAGTTCCATCAGAAATGTAGAAAGTAGTGCTGGGGCGAGTTTGGGAAAAGTTGGACTCGTGCAAGGCCGTTGATTTTATGACTTTTTTTCTGATTCACCCACTCTTGGGCCCTGTATGTACATAGAAGAGAACGGAAGTGAGGTCAGGGCACTAAGCGGTTGAATTTTGAACCTTCAATTCCATTCCAAACCAATGTGTTCATATAAGTCCCAGATCCAAACCAAACACATTTAAATTAAAAAACTGGTTCTACGAGTTATGTATGGCTGTAGTTACCCTTAGACTCTTAAACATACTTTTTAAACACCATTTTTGAGCCATTTTCTACGTTTTCGGTTGAAAAATACATAATTTGAATCTGGTGTTGCTGTGATTGCAGTTTATGATGCCCGAAAAGTAACTTCAGCCTTAGCCTTCAGGCACAAATATTCAAAAACATGTGATGAATTTGAATCTGAGACTCATGTAAAGTCATTGTTTTAGAGCAGAATTGAAAGTTCAAAATTCAACCGCGATGGTGCGCTGACCTCATGGTCGTACTCTTCCAATACAGGGCACTAACCCAGTCCGGATTCGAGTCACTTAATGGAATGAAGCTAAACATAAAGACTCATCTCGTTCGTACTAAGCTAAACAAGGCTGATCAAAGCATCATGAAAGAGGGAAGGTGCTCTCTGACATGGTCAATGCATGACGGAGTAAAGCCCAGTTTTTGAGGGAATTTATCATTTAAAAAAAATGAATAGTTTTTTTGTCGAGTCCAGACTCGAATCCTCTCTAAAAGACTCTCCACAAACAACTAAAAGACTCGAGTGGACTCGGTCCGGATTCGCCCCAGCACTAATTGACAGGGTTCTTGAACAACCTGTGCTTCCACTGGGTGTGACTCAGCACAAATGGTGAATATCGCAGGAGTGTATGTCCGTCGTGTGTTGCGTGGTCCAAGCGCTAGCCTATGGCGTCCAGGACGAAGGAGTAGGGGAGTATGAATAGACCCCCTAATCCAGTCAAATTGGCAATTGAAACTGAGCCGACAAACTTGTCCAAACAGAATGCACAGAACGGCGATGATATATCAATCTGACAATTTGACTCGTCTAGAAGAGTAATTAGACTTCGAAGCCAACTTAGTTGATTGAAATCGAGCAGTTTCGATTAGCAGACCATGTAGCCACTAAAGGGCGTCCGGTCAGTATAGCAGTGCATTACATATCCCACATGACCTCCATTGGAAAGAGAAATTGAGCCGATTTTTGGGTGCGGTGAAAAGAAAACGATCTGCAATTGATTTATTTACTCCTCATACAGAACGCCTCAGCAGGTTTTCCGCAATGAAGGCACAGGTAGCTAATATTGACGGTAAAAAGGGTGTCAAGTTATTCCTGCCAATTCCATTTTCAGCTCTAAAAGTGCATAAATAGAACCGTCCAAAACTGTAATTCTGCATACCGATGACATTGCACGAATGGGAAGTGTCGTCTTCGTGTTTGGGCTTAATTTTCCATGTACTAGCTTAGAATAGTATCGTAGATTGATAAACATGGCCGGTGTTGGGTTTCCTTACGTTCTTGGCCACTGGCTTTGAGACAAAACTTGTATATGAGCAAACGTTTTACTAGAACTTGTAACCACCGGGAATATTCAATGACTTACCGAAGAGGTCATGAGGACTTTGGAGCTATTCAATATTATGAAGAACACTCCGAAATATGACGTAAGCAGAGGGATATAACTGCATGTCCATTCTAATTAAGATCAAGATTAGTCAGAGCAATTTGAAAATTGGAGTGTCTTGTTCATGAGATGAAAGAAGGCAATGTAGAAAGAGAGTACGGTATACAAAGGAGCTAAAAGTCTGATTTATTTTCCTCTCCCTTCTCGCGTTGTGGACAAGTGAACCAAAAAATACAAGAATACGCTCTCACGTACCTGACTTTAACAAGGTATTTTTCGCTGAAGAACTTATTGCCGATTTATTCCAACACCATATAGGCATCACCAATTTTTCTGAGAGACTTGTACCAATTCGGGAAATGGGGAAGCTACATAATATTATCTAGATTCGGAATTGAGCCTTCTACTCAAGTATACATATCATTTTTCAGGGTTTGTTTTTCACTGGCTTCTCTGACCAGAAGGGAGAATGTAATGTAACATACCATTGAAACAAAACAATGACCAGATAACTCGATCCAATGGAAAACTCGACCTAGCAGACCACTCAACCTTTATAGAAATTAAGCGCCATATATTGGCTCACAAAAAGTTCATACTCAAGGGACAAAATTGAAACTCTTGTAAAGCACGTAAAAGTCTACAAGAAATATCTACAATATACAAGAATAACAAAAAAAGAATAAAATAATTAATCATGTAATATCAAGTACGGCAAGCTGTTCTTACTTCGATTAAAGTGTGATAGGAAAGAAAGTTCTTTTGCATGTCAAATTAGATTTTCTAAGAGACTGCCCTTCTGGTGTTAACATTTTTGCAAGTAAACTGAATGGAGATCCGTGAAGTTTCAGTTTTGCTCCGTTAGTAATATTTCTAGCTAATATGCTGTTCTTAACCATTCCACTGGGTGGAGTTGTCAACTAGGTTGAGTTGTCCATTGGGTCAAGTTGTCCTGGAACCAAATGAAACCTCCACTTTTCGGAGGTTTCGACCAGACCGAAATTTTCCAACCGAAAATATTTCGTTTATTTGTTATCACTTTAACCTAATTTTTTAGCGTATACAGTAAGGAGGAAAAGGAGCATACATTGTACCAATCTAACTGGCTAAATGACATCGTATTAGCACAATTCATTTGCAAGCAGCGTTCGTCCCAAAATCGAAGGTAAAATCCATAATCAAGGTTCCGTGAATATGAATCGCTATACTGTGACATTGGGTCTACAACCGAGTTTGAGTTGGCTGACCGAGTTAGTCCTTGAATGTTGGGTTGATCTAGAATGCCATCAAAAAATTTGTCCAAGTGTGACTTGAAAGATGCAACCGGATCAACAAAGCTTACGTATTCCCTACGAATATCAGAAGGCAGCAAATTAAACAATGAACGAGCCCGAGAAAGAAGAGAAGGGGACCTCATTGTTCGAACTAGCCTGGATTCTCGAAGGCTTGAAGGTGCTCTCAAAACGCACGTTAAGCCTCTACTGTCACTAGAATTGACCCTAAATCCTGGGTTGGGACAAAGCTCATGGATACTTTTGAAGACGTACAGCATCAGATACCTTTCGTACAATATCTGAACACTGTACAGTCCCAACTTCTCAAGTCTCCTCCAATATGAGAGCTCTCTCATATATGTACTCCATGTTCCTAGTGAAACATCTTTGGACCTGCTCGAGTTTTTGCAAACCTGCTGAAATCATTGGAGCCCAAATGGGTGAAGCATATTCAAGATTTGGCTGGACAATCGACTTGCAGAGAGTTAGCATCGTGATGCTATATCTGAACTTAAACGTGCGATATATCCAACCACACATTTGAAAAGCTTTACCCACCTTCAACTGGATATGCTCATCGAACTTTCCATTATTTTGGAGGACTACACCTAGATCTTTCATAGATGAGACCTGCTCAATATCTTTACCTCCATTATCTACGAGTGGGGTATTCAAAGGAGTTGACCCGAAGGTCATGGAGCGGAATTTCATTCCTTCAGGGCCGTATTATTCTCAGTAACCCAAGAGTAGATTCTTTTTAGGTCCTTTGCCAGGCTAGTGGAATCTTGACCATTACCTTTGGTTTCATAACAACTTAAATCGTTTCTAGAAATCTTTGTATTTGCACAAACACTTAATCAGTGTTGTGAATACCTCCTTGGCATGCAAACGGTCAATGAGGGAGCCACTGAGAAGGACTGAGGGTGGCTGAAATCTAAAGTCAAGATCATTGTCACATGACTAGCCATAAGGTTGAGGTCAGCTGCGGCACAATACTGGTAGAGCATCTCCTTTCCAACCTGTAAACCCTGTTTCGAAACCAGACTAGCCGAGTCCAAGCTTCTTTGTGTATTTAAAAAAAGCATAAGTTGCTGCCTTAACAACTTGAATTGGCGACCTGAAGTCATTCCCGAGGATGAGGTAATAACTAATGTCGCACGCAGGTTGTGATGACGGAGTGGGAATATCTATAAGTTGGGGCGCCCATCATCAGATGGCTGCCCAAGCGAAAGGGCTTCTTGGCACCTTTGCACAAGTCCGTCATCCTGGACCAGGCCAATCAAGAGAGCAGGTTCTCCTCTTTCAACCTTTGGTGGGCTGACGGGCTGGCTTGGCGCTGCTCAGAGACTTGTGAAAGGGAATTTTTGATATCGCATATTGTTCCCAAGTCTCTGGCGCTTTTTGAGCATTTGACTCCTCAGCTCTTGATGGTATGAGGTAAACCTGTGGGCCTTGAGTCCTCCTCTCGTCTTTTGCACCGACGAGGGCTACTGACTGATATCACTGTTGGAACTATTTTATCTACTTACAACCATAAAAAATCCATTTCTTGTCGAAGGATTAAAAAGGAACGTCCACTATTCGAGGCGTCAGCTGACCCAAAAAATCCACTAATTTAATCACCCTTTCTCATTCTTTTTTTCGACTTTTTTTATACTATTTTTCACGTTTTAGGGTATTTTTCCCCTTTTATTGTCATTTGGGTCCTCATCTGCTTCCCTCTTGACTTGTCTATTTTGTTTGGGACCTTTTTATTTACTTTTGTGCAGCATTAAGAGCACACACAGCAAGGATGAAATCTTCTGGTAGAACCTTATTGCAACGTTCTGTTTTGGCTTGCGATCTCACTTGTTTTATCAACCGTTGCAAAACAATATAAAGCCCGGGTTATAGGAATTCTTATTAAAAAAGTCCAAATTCAGCTTAAAGGAGGCTACAACACCAACACCTACACACTCACCAGGGCTATTTGAGGGATCAAATTAATTATGAAGGAGCCCGAGTTTGTTTGGTTATTTGTATAAATGTACATAAGTTGATTGATTTTCTTTGTTTGTTACGAAACCAGATGGCAGCACTCTCGCTTGATCTGGCATTTCGTAATGGATGTCCCAAATTCGAAATATTCCCTGTCCTATCACAACCCATATTAATTAACGTTTTCAAGGTGAAAAGAAATCATGATAGCGCCGTCCGCGATGGCGCTTTTCTGATGGTGCTGTTGTCCCGCCATCTAAGAGTCAAGCTCTGAGTTAAAGAAAGTGGCAGTTTAAATCTACATAGAGTGCCTCTAGAGGCAAGTGAGCAGGATGTTCCAAGACGAAAGAAGCCAAAAGAGAAAGCGGGAAGTCTGCTCTCTGCCCCCCCCCC
>NC_081451.1:2134615-2135716 GCF_007210705.1 Tigriopus californicus
TATGACCCTAATGTCTGGATGGCTACATAAATCCAAAAAAAAAAAATGATATGTCAAAGGCATCAATGGCAATGTCCTAATGCCGAAACAAGTGAAAGAATATGCTGGCTTAACCATCTCTTGTCGCAATATACGGAATTGAATACCAAATTCATTCGAAAAGATGCCAAATTTGTAATTTTAAATGATCTACCTTGGAATGGTAGATGGCAATAGCTTCACAAGCTGATGACACCAACTGGCAGCCCTCATTCTTACATTAATAGTGCTGAGGTGAGTCCGACTCGAGTCTTTTAATAGATTTTGGAGAAGGATTCGAGTCAAAAAAAAAAATATTCATCATTTTCTTAGAATTTGCAAGACGAGTTCTTTTTACCAGAACTGACTATAGTAAAAGACTCGAGTCCGGTAATGGGTCAAAAACTCTCGAACTCGCCCCATCACTATACCTTAACCTAGAAAATAACCGCAGGCTTGGTTATTACAGTTGTTAAATATACACCACGGTTGCTAACGTGCAAAAAGTTGTTGGTTGTTCGGGAATGACAATTGAGCTCTAGTTTACAGCTGCTGAGATTGTAATCTCCAACAGCTGCAGATGCAAGGTTCAATGAATGTCAGTATATTTATGTAATATTTGATCAAGCAACGAATTTGAAGTTGACAGATTTGGCTAGCCCCGAACATAGGGTTGTTTAGAGTATTGGGCAAAAACGTTCCCAGTCTGATTTATAATATGCTATTTGATTCTCCTTATTTCCTACATGCTTGAAAGGGATACAAATTGGCCAATACAGATGATATTTTTGGAAAAAATCTTTGGCGAACACATACGTCTTGTCCTAAAAATAGAAGCTCCATGACACAGACAGGCTGCTCGTTAAATGAATCAATACTATTTTTCACGTTTTAGGGTATTTTTCCCCCTTTTATTGTCATTTGGGTCCTCATCTGCTTCCCTCTTGACTTGTCTATTTTGTTTGGGACCTTTTTATTTACTTTTGTGCAGCATTAAGAGCACACACAGCAAGGATGAAATCTTCTGGTAGAACCTTATTGCAACGTTCTGTTTTGGCTTGGGATCTCACTTGTTTTATCAAC
>NC_081451.1:2135750-2136127 GCF_007210705.1 Tigriopus californicus
TCCAAGCTTCTTTGTGGTATTTAAAAAAAGCATAAGTTGCTGCCTTAACAACTTGAATTGGCGGACCTGAAGTCATTCCCGAGGATGAGGTAATAACTAATGTCGCACGCAGGTTGTGATGACGGAGTGGGAATATCTATAAGTTGGGGCGCCCATCATCAGATGGCTGCCCAAGCGAAAGGGCTTCTTGGCACCTTTGCACAAGTCCGTCATCCTGGACCAGGCCAATCAAGAGAGCAGGTTCTCCTCTTTCAACCTTTGGTGGGCTGACGGGCTGACTTGGCGCTGCTCAGAGACTTGTGAAAGGGAATTTTTGATATCGCATATTGTTCCCAAGTCTCTGGCGCTTTTTGAGCATTTGACTCCTCAGCTCTTGA
>NC_081451.1:2136159-2136529 GCF_007210705.1 Tigriopus californicus
AGCCTCAATGTAATGACGAGATGGCGAAAAAATATGTCCTCCAAAACGGCAAAATATGATGTCATTATGTCCTCAGAAATTCCAAAATATGTCCTAAGAAGTATATCTTTATTTCAGCTAGCTTTTTTGAAAAGTGTATTGACATACAAGATTTTTTTTTACGTTCCCAAGAGAACTGTTCTTCGCATACCTTACAAAAGAGTCGTAGGTTATGCAAAAACTTGAATGGGTAGTCGTCCTTTGTGTTGACATCCTTTATCCATTTGCCTTTGGTATGTCGGCTGGCACACTTTGGAGGCATTTCTTTATTTTTCTTATGTGGAGCCAGAATAGTTAGAGCCAGTCTGCCAGCCCAGAAAGCAGCCTGCCT
>NC_081451.1:2136565-2136878 GCF_007210705.1 Tigriopus californicus
CCACTTGGATGGCCTTTTTTTGTTCAGTTAGGAGATGCTTAACAGTTCTGGCTCTTGATCTGTATCCCAGGTCACTCGTGATGGGCCTTTTGATTGTTGCACTGCTCATATGTCTCTTCTGGGCAAGGCTACCAATGGTCTGCATTGGGTTGGCGTCGATTGAGCGTTTGAGGCCCGCTATAAACTGTGGAGAGCGCTTTTTGTCAGATCTCCCACTGTGTTTAGCTTGGGACACTTTCCCACTTTCATCAAAAGCCTTTACAACGCAATAAATGGTCCTCCAGTGGTATTTTGTGAGATTCACAATCTCCTT
>NC_081451.1:2139418-2208120 GCF_007210705.1 Tigriopus californicus
CTGCTCAGAGACTTGTGAAAGGGAATTTTTGATATCGCATATTGTTCCCAAGTCTCTGGCGCTTTTTGAGCATTTGACTCCTCAGCTCTTGATGGTATGAGGTAAACCTGTGGGCCTTGAGTCCTCCTCTCGTCTTTTGCACCGACGAGGGCTACTGACTGATATCACTGTTGGAACTATTTTATCTACTTACAACCATAAAAAATCCATTTCTTGTCGAAGGATTAAAAAAGGAACGTCCACTATTCGAGGCGTCAGCTGACCCTAAAAAATCCACTAATTTAATAATTGCATCAATGGCAACGGTACAATGCTTAAACAAGTGAAAGCATGTATGAACCTAACTGTACCTTGAGCAAGCAGAATAAAATTGAATGTCAAAGTCGCTCAAAATGATGCCAGATTTGTAATTTTAAACGAGCCACTTTTTCAAAAGAAAAGAAAACGGTAGATGGCGATAACTCCGGACTTTGACGACGCCAACTTGAAAACGTCTGTAGAATTTGTCATGCATTGTGCAAAGATCAGAATCTTTTTTTGATGACAATGTTATGGTTTCCAAAACGGTATGTTTTTCTTCAAATATTCTAACGCTCTTTGTAGGTATATTTGTAGGATTCAAAAGACATTCGGTCAAAAGACTATCATTAGACTTGAAAAAAAACTTTTTAGCTTTTTGGGCCCTTTTGGCAGAACTAATTTCACAACCAAATGTCTAGTTCTTTCATATTTTCCATTTTCCCCCTTTCTCATTCTTTTTTCCACTTTTTTATACTATTTGTCACGTTTTAGGGTATTTTTCCCCCTTTTATTGTCATTTGGGTCCTCAGCTGCTTCCCTCTTGACTTGTCTATTTTGTTTGGGACCTTTTTATTCACTTTTGTGCAGCATTAAGAGCACAGCAAGGATGAAATCTTTTGCTAGAACCTTATTGCAACGTTCTGTTTTGGCTTGGGATCTCACTTGTTTTATCAACCGTTGCAAACAATATAAAGCCCGGGTTATAGGAATTCTTATTAAAAAGTCCAAATTCAGCTTAAAGGAGGCTACAACAACAACACCTACACACTCACCAGGGCTATTTGAGGGGATCAAATTAATTATGAAGGAGCCCGAGTTTGTTTGGTTATTTGTATAAATGTACATAAGTTGATTGATTTCTTTGTTTGTTACGAAACCAGATGGCAGCACTCTCGCTTGATCTGGCATTTCGTAATGGATGTCCCAAATTCGAAATATTCCCTGTCCTATCACAACCCATATTAATTAACGTTTTCAAGGTGAAAAGAAATCATGATAGCCTGGCCGCGATGGCGCTTTTCTGATGGTGCTGTTGTCCCGCCATCTAAGAGTCAAGCTCTGAGTTAAAGAAAGTGGCAGTTTAAATCTACATAGANCAAGACGAAAGAAGCCAAAAGAGAAAGCGGGAAGTCTGCTCTCTGCCCCCCTCCCCCCTAGGACCCTAATGTCTGGATTGCTACATAAATCCAAAAAAAAAAAATGATATGTCAAAGGCATCAATGGCAATGTCCTAATGCCGAAACAAGTGAAAGAATATGCTGGCTTAACCATCTCTTGTCGCAATATACGGAATTGAATACCAAATTCATTCGAAAAGATGCCAAATTTGTAATTTTAAATGATCTACCTTGGAATGGTAGATGGCAATAGCTTCACAAGCTGATGACACCAACCTGGCAGCCCTCATTCTTACATTAATAGTGCTGAGGTGAGTCCGGACTCGAGTCTTTTAATAGATTTTGGAGAAGGACTCGAGTCAAAAAAAAAAATATTCATCATTTTCTTAGAATCTTGCAAGACGAGTTCTTTTTACCAGAACTGACTATAGTAAAAGACTCGAGTCCGGTAATTGGTCAAAAACTCTCGAACTCGCCCCATCACTATACCTTAAACTAGAAAATAACCGCAGGCTTGGTTATTACAGTTGTTAAATATACACCACGGTTGCTAACGTGCAAAAAGTTGTTGGTTGTTCCGGGAATGACAATTGAGCTCTAGTTTACAGCTGCTGAGATTGTAATCTCCAACAGCTGCAGATGCAAGGTTCAATGAATGTCAGTATATTTATGTAATATTTGATCAAGCAACGAATTTGAAGTTGACAGATTTGGCTAGCCCCCGAACATAGGGTTGTTTTAGAGTATTGGGCAAAGACGTTCCCAAGTCTGATTTATAATATGCTATTTGATTCTCCTTATTTCCTACATGCTTGAAAGGGATACAAATTGGCCAATACAGATGATATTTTGGAAAAAATCTTTGGCGAACACATACGCTTTTGTCCTAAAAATAGAAGCTCCATGACACAGACAGGCTGCTCGTTAAATGAATCAGACAAATGAATCGATAGCGAACTTTTTCAGCCCAAACCGGAGAAATATTGCTTGCTTTTTCTTTACTTTCCACTCGTATCAATTTACTCTCGAGTCATAATGAATTGTACGTTAAAGCATCACTTTTGCAGATGAAAGGCCTACACCTAGGAAAACTGTTTGTACTCATTCTTGGAAAGGAATCACTCTTGGTTCGGCACTGAATAAATACAGAGATTGAGAAAGAAAGAAAGAAAGAAAGAAAGAAAAAGAGAGAGTGAACCGTGCAACAAATCGAACGTGCTCGAAGAACACGAGGCAAACTTTCATAGCCTACTTCCAAATGTCAGATCGTCTGTCTACGTTCCCCAGCAGTTCTTTCCGCACATTATTAGATCACTTCGTAATTTTGGACGAACTTCAGAAGTAAAGCTTGTGAAGCTCTCCATGTTAAGCTTTAGTAGAATCATCGATAGCCCCTTAACAACTGAGTTCCGATACTACAATGGATCAGGGAGGGACTTGGGGATTAAGGATGTACTGTATTGGGTATTCCAAACCTCGTGGATTTGTTCAAGGAACATTTGTATACAAATCGGAGACGTCTGAGGCCACCTTGAGCAGGCCAAATGGAGATTCTTTTCTTTTTCCCTCTCTTCGTCTTGAAAAGCGTGAACTTTCCCACAAATAATTCTCTGGTGAATTCCTTCAGGATCGCCAAGCAGCGTCTTCGCCAAAGGTTATTTTCAACACGAATCATCGTCAAGGATCGCATGGAAAACAAACAAGAGCTTCAGTATAACCGAGGGAAGGATACGATTCGAATAATTGAATCGATTGCCATTGCCATTTTAAAAGACGGTGAATATGTAGGTATACAGTCAAAGATTGCGTTTTTTAACCCTGTTTGGCATTGGCAACCTTTCCAATGCTGTCTTCTGCTCTCGGCAAGTCCTTGGTGGCCTTTGAAAAGACCTGTAGTCACATTGCAGTTCCCTACCTTGGACTTCTTGTCGAAAAATAAACACTTTTTGAAAGTACGTCCACGTAGTACATCTTTTTTGTAAAGATTAAAGCAACTAATGGTCAGTGGCTAAAAGTAGGGAAAATATTCTTGAACGTGTTAAGAAACTATGGACATTTAGCTTTTTGCTTTTTATCAATAGAAAAATTAGACCCCCTTGACAAGCATATCCTGGAAGCATAAATTGTCCAAGATATTTGATAGTTTTTTGGATTTTAAATATCAACATTGAATGCTGATAATCTGATCACTTTATGACTTTTTAAAAAATGATTTTTTTTAATTTGATTGATCAAGACCCCTCAATTGAAGGCGAAAGAACCAACTGATGACTAGATGGTGTAAATAGTGTAATTGTAACGAGTAAAGGAACAAAACCACACTCTATTGTCAGGTCTAGAAATTGTGAAGCTTTTACGGCAATCTCTCCAAAAAAAATGCAAAAACTGTGAGATTTCGAAACATTGGAATGGCAAATAATAGAAATGATGAATTTTTTATCAACGTATTTTGGATGAGAAACACCAGGGCTAAAATTTGTGCTTGCTTTTAGAGACTTTTCGAATGTTTACATCTCTGCAATTAAATATAATAGGAGCACCAAACCTCAGTCAGAACAACGTTAGTTGGCAAGAAATATTTGTTTCTTTAGACATTTTATAAATATTTCTGTATTGTTATACCAACCCTTCAGCATTTTTTATCATTTTACGACAAAAAACACAAAGTTTCATGTTTTTGGCAAAGAAATACCCCTTTTAATTTCATTATAATCAAAGCATGTGTAACTAGTAACGCCAGTACATTTCTTATTCGGAATTGTTTTGTTACCTATTAATCGCTTTGTCCAATGGGATGGGAAACCAAGTCTTGCAGTGATTTCAATTACTTCTTATAACCATTTATGTCATCCATTTGTCTTAAATATCTCCTCGCAAGTTAGTTTTGAACAGAAACCGGAAACTGCAGTCCAACCAATGGATTAGAATCATCAATATTTGATTGAACGATGAGCCTTTGTTGCACGCTGACAAATCCCCTATAGAGCGTTAAAAAAACTCTTTCAACCATCTCTATTTTCAAGATTTTACTGATTTTACTTTCAAAATCCAGATTTGTCTCCCAATAGTGATCTACTATAAGAATTCCATCTGCATCGATATGCAAACCGTAAATCCTGGCAAAACAGAATAGGTGTCTTTCTAAAAGCAGTCTGCTTCTCCTTAGAAACAAACAAACCCACTCGTGGATGATTCCTTGGACGGAGCAAGAAGTCCCCAGTTGATACACCAAAAACTCAGACGGTCCAGGATTTTCCAAAAGAGCATTCTCGAAGCCTTGATCTCTCTTTCACTCCATTGCTCCAAGCATGGATCACATTCCAGGAAAGCCGTCCCCTTCGTAGTACTACGATTGTACGCCTTGATCAGCATGTGGGTGTGTACTGTGTAGGCTCAGATCCGATAATAGACAGGGGGGTTGGAGGCCAGATCCACAGAGCCTGGAGAGCCTGGCTGGAGAGCCTGGCTGGAGAGCCTGGTGATTCACTTGAGGCATCGGACAGTCCTTGGAGGAAGATTTGAAGCGTCTTCCCCATTGAGTCCCAACCTCAGTTGTGTTTAAGGTCTCGACAGACGATCTTCGACAAAGTGGGAGCACATCCTTCCAACAGGAGAGCAACCTAGACTCAAAAAGTCCAACTTACATCTCTCTGAACAGGTATACTTGGTACTTGCAAGGTACAACTTGAGTTTAACTCTCATGGATTGTTTATTGGTCACTTTGAGGATGAATTATTTGTAATTAAAAACTCTGACTAAAATTAGCTCTTATCCATACTACAAGCACCTTCATATTGGGTCACTCTCACTGAGAGTCCGTGAGACTATATTTTTACCATTTCTGAAAAGTCTATCTAGTCTTAGTCACCAAAAGAAGCTCAAAATCAAAGTTTGCCAAAAAGATACCATTTTCGCGCACCGTTGGGCACATTCAATTTGGTGAGCTTGATTAAACATAACAGTTTAGTCTTGGTTGTCTAGGAGCAAAAATTTGCGCTTAAATTTGTTACTTGACTTAGTGCGACCTAGTCCACTTGTTTTAAGTACTTGAGCAAACACACTTGTAGTTTAATGCAAAATGCTCTATGAAGTTCACCTTGGGATGCATGGAAAAGAGGGGTTAAAGACATTGAGTTTGATAATAATAAAATTAGAGAAAAAGCAGTTGGGAACTATTCCAGCTCACTAGGCTTGAAATCAAGGATCTGGAGAGGGACTCCAAGGACGTGGGACCTGAGCCAATAACGGCTAAAACGTTTCACCTCATGTCCTCTTTCAGGTCCCCAGACTCAAATATCACCAACGCAATGGAGGGAATGACCGAGACCATGGACTCCAAGTCCTTCGGTGGCATCTGCCCTGTCAAGGATGGCAAGAAATACAAGCTTCAACAGGTAAGCTTTTCATTCTTAATTCAGCTATCCAGTGAGAAAGCGAGACCTAAAACCCGTTGAGTCACTTCAATAGCCATTTCGGACCACTCAATTGATTTTCCCCGGGTCTCGCGGTCGCCTTGACAAGAACGATCAAGCCCGCGTTCAAAAGGGCGACACTGAAGAGCTCATGGAACCGCATATTGAGAAACAGGTCCATCTATTTGTGTACTAGAGCCCATGACTCACTAACAGGACTAGTAGAGGGTTGAGTTGCGGAAGCAGGGTGTCCATTTGTGCTGAATTGTATATGATGAAGAGATCTCACATCCAGGTGTGATTGCATTCCAGCCATTCAGGACTACACAACTCATTTTTGCCGGTTCAAAGGCCATCTTGGACAAGAACGACATTGCTAAAGTGCAACGTGGCGACACTGACGAAATCATTTCCGAACCCATTGAGAAACAGGTACGAGTGCTGGGAATTTGATTCCTGACGTCAACACGAGATGGCGTTGTAAGCGGCGCGTTTCCTTTCGTACTTTTAGCCGTTCAGGACAGCCCCATTGTTGGGTCCATCTCTTCGGTCCATCAATGATGTGAAGGCCAACTTCAACGATGAGTCCAACTTTGAGTCTGCCGTCCCTCCTCTATTTGAGGCCACGGAGGTGGAAGAGGCCCTTGAGAAACAGGTGATGAGCAACTCAACCCTCTTCCAATTTGGCAAATTGTCTTTTGGTTAATACTAGGGCTTGGCAAATGAAGTTTGAACTTCAGTTGGAATATATTTATGTTTTTGATATTTGACTTTTTAATCAATTAAAACAATTCCATATGTTTTGGCGAACAATTTTCCCCCCATTTGTCCAATGTTCAGCGTTTCACCCCATTTGCCATAATGACATCATTATCAAACAGGATTTATACGAATATTGGAAACAAAACATGACTTCAAACGCGATCAATTTGCTAACATTGATTTGCAAAATCCTCAGACAAAAGTAGCGTGAATATTGATTGGCATCTGAACAAAAAAAAAAAAATATCATGGCTTCTTTAACATTGCATTTACCACCAAAAAATTGTAAGAAATTTGTGTTTCCTTTTAAAGTATTGCTGAGGACTTTCCCCTGCCAAAGTTGTGATTGACTAGCTTCACTGTTCAGAAGATCTCTTTATGTCAAGCCCTTTTTAGTTATAACCAGTGAGTGATAACCCTTGTTTTTTGTCCCATTTTTGTTTTGGACTTTTCTGCTTATTCGATATCATTCAAAAAGAAGTTACTGGCAAGTTCTAAGTTTATCAAGTCTTCCATTTGATTAGACTGTCCAAAGCATCTTCTGTAAGAGCAATGTGATTGAAAACTATTAACCCCTGTTTGCCAAATACAGTACCTCATTGGTTGGAATGCTTTTGATAGCTGTTTCTTAATGTACAAGAATTTTTACTGACGTTGATCTTCCATTACAGCCGTTCCGGACTTTGTCCATCATTCATCCGGAGCCCAGGGCTCTGAAGGACATCAAGACCAAACTCCAGAAGAAGATCAAGTACGAGCACGCTGCTCCGTCGTTGTTCGACTATGTACCAAGCTATTGAAGCGCCATCTCGTAGTGAGTATCTGAGGATAGATCTTTGCCATGGTTTGATACTCGGCTCACTTGAAATGACGTTCGATTCCAGGCTTCGAAGATATGTACAAGCTTTCTCAGCCACTGCCCTGATGACATCTCTAGTTTGTGGAGGGCGTTCAAGACCAACTTGCAAATCTTATAACTTGATAAGTGATGACCCAAACGTTTCTTTTTCTCCCCAAATATCATTTTGCCCATTATGATGCTCTGTTTCTGTATTGTATTCAAAGTTTTTTTTCCTCCTTTCTTTCCAAAACACCCAGTTCACTAACCCCAGTAAACTCCCACTCAATTCCTTGGCTGTATATTGACGTGCACTTGAGATTGGACAAAGAAATAAATGGCAGACAATTTGAAAAGAACTGAATCAATCACTTAGCTTCACTAGATATTAAAATCAGATAGAAGAACTGAAAGTTATTTGGACTTGGAGTCTACCTTATGACGTTGTTTTCATCGAAAATCAGGTAGATGATATGAGGCTAGAGCATAATCTTCAGAGTGCGGAAAGATATGGCTTTCAAACGCAAAATATTTCTACTTCCAGAATGACAATTTAAGTTTGGAAAGCCACAAATGGTCGTTTCAGCACAATTCAAAGATAAGTCCGATCTGCGCTTTCGTATTGATGGCGATAATCTAAAACTCTCTAAGATGCACATTGACAAAACCCGTTTTACCCGTTTTACAAATTTGTTGCTTAGCTTTATTAGTTCATCTTTGTTTTAGGGGTTTAGCCTTCTAGGTAACTTTTCAAATGTGATAATCAAACTTGATTAAAAAACAAAACAAAACAAAAATACTGCTTTTTTGTCAAAGTATTTGTCCATCTGGATTAGGTACTGACCATTTTCAGGGGTTTTGCGAACGTTTACAGGGAATGGAAATCCCCGCTGTTCGAGGGTCAGAAATCTATTTTTAGGTTTTATTGAGTTTTAACTATTTTGGCTATTTTGGGGAAAACGTTTCTTTCACGAATTGTCATCATAGAATAATCTTAAACCGAGGACTTTTGTCATGTTTATACGGGAATAATAATGTGCGGGAAGATATTCAGGGTTACTTTGGTTGTGTCTGACAATGCTTGCCCCCGCTCAAAGCTTTGTTTGACCTTGGACCCCAAGCTTTCATTAAGAGGAAGTGTTGAACACATACAGTAATGCTACACTGCAAATGACTTTATTTAAGCCCAAAGCCGAGTGGAAACCTAGTAACAATTTACCAAATAATTCCCCAAAGCAATGTTCGAAAATGCAAGTGAGCACAATCTTGATGCCAGAACAAAAGCTAAGGGCTTGCTCAAGACTGATAAGATGCCGAGGGAAATGGATGAGCCTTTGGTGTCCATTCTTGAACCATTGAGGAGTGAAGAACTTCTTGCAAGAACGGTGAATCCCTTTGACTTCTGTAATACCAGATCTTCTTCGCCCTTGGTCTGGTCTGTTGCAGTCTTCAGGTGGCCAAAAGTCAGAGGGTTGCCAATCTCCATTAGACTAAAATTGGATCATTCATGGTACTGTGTTAGATTTTCAATAGTCCATTTGGATGAAAATATCTTTTGAGGGTGGGGAAGGATTTTCAGAAGGCTTTGTACAAAGAGTGGCCCTTAATTTCTTTCCACCTGTACAGTACAGTTCCTTATGACATCTTGGACCATGATTTTAGGATGCTTCAATATATGAAATTAACTCAGAAGTCATACATATGTGCCTTCATTAACACTCAATTTTTTTGTTAAGGTAAAGGCAAGACTATATTTTTGAGTCCAAAGAGCAAGAAGATCGTGAAAAACAATTATCAAGCAAGTCTTGCCTCCAAAACCACGATACAACATGAATAACCATTTAGATCAAACATTTTTTTCGCCTTTTTTAACTTACTTTAACGTTTTCGCAACTGATTTTGGCAGATTTTCATAACCTAAAGAAACATTTTGACCAAAACCACAAACTGGTTTTCCGATCACTAGAGATAACAAATTTCTACATGTTATCTAACTTTATCCACTCTTACAATATTTGATCTACCAGAGAATTTCAGTTGGCTAGCAAGCCTTTGAATTTAGGGTTGCTTGATGAGGAATTAAATCAGAGACTTGTTCAAATCTAACTTAAATAATTCAATTAGATCATATCTTTCAAAGTTTCAACGAATATTTGTGGAGAGTAAATTGCACAATGAAGGAGCCCGAGAAAGAGTAGAAGAGGCCTTCATTGTTCTGATTCACCTGGATTTATGAGGGCTTGAAGGTGCTCTCAAAACGCACATATTAAGTATAGGGCCCCTTATGTGCAACGTCAGACTGCCAAAAAGAAAAAAAGATATGCTTTCATGGCATATCACTAGTAGTTTTATCAATTCACCGTGCCTCTTCCTATCTCTTCCGCACATTATGTGACTGGGGTCACTAATGATATATAAGATTTTGATAGAGTTAGGCGAAAACAACACAAACACATTATAATTGAGGAGACGTGGTGTAGTGGTTAGCGCTGTGTCCTTATACGAGAGATGTCCCCGGTTCGAATCTCCTCCCCGACCTTTCCCAAGGAAACTGTTAGACGCTGTCCCTGCCCACAGACGGAGAACCAAACTGATGCTGACTACGACACTCCCTATCGGAAAAAGTGTAAGGACGATGTGATGGCTGGCTTCACTGGCCGAGCGAGGCCTATCCATCCAACCCTAGCACCCAAACACAAAATTGAATGAATAAAAATCGGCGCTTCATTTTCTAAGGCTGACTCACAAAGCGCCCTCTCAAGTGCAGAACGTAAACCATATTTCCTGTAGCGTGAGGCGATTATATGCAATTAAAACGTACGGTATTTAAGTGCCTTATTTACCTTCTTTGAACATTGTAGCATAGAGGAAGCAAGGCTTGGGGAATACCTGCAAATGCGAGCGAACCAAGGCCTTAGGTAGACCCATTTTAGGAGCGAATGGGCAGCAGCTGAATGATTGTTAATCGGTTAGGTATGGTTTCTGATTGCAGAGCCACTGTCTTCAATCAGTTGGAGTCGCTCTGTTACATGGTTATCGATTCATCTACAGTAGACTCATTTTTGTGTTTTTGTTCAATGATTTTACAGTCTCAATCTCTCTTTTCTATACCAATTGCAATGCAAGAGCTCTCTCATTCCTGATATGTTCTGATTGAAACATGCTTGGACCAATTCGACTTTCTGCAAACCTGCCGAGCTAATTGGAGCCCAAATTAGAAAAGCATTAGCAACACGTGGCTGGAAAATCGGGTTGTACAGAGTTATGGCGCATACTTAATGTGACACATATTGTGGTCACATTCGGCTTTCACATGACATATTCTCGACCACTTTGCCACATATTTGAGTAGGAACCTGCTCCAAGTTTCTGCGATATGTGAAACAATTCGACGTCGATATCATCGTCAAACGCAAAATTGAACGTGACCAAACTAAGTTAATTGTAACGAGCACTTCTTTTACAATCAACTATCCTTCTGGGTTCAATTAGTTAATGAATGAGTAAAAACCCGAGTTCAAATAGGACACAAAAAACAATAAAATTTGATGATTGTGTTAAAAATTTGAGATAACACATCTTATGAGAACTTTCGTTATGTCAGATACGGCCTCCCTGACGGGCGACGAGTGACGAGCAGTGAATCTATTACAATTTGGTGTAGAAAGCGTACGATTGTCCCTCATATCTGAAATGATTAATTTTAGCAAGGAAATCACGTAATCTTGTGGCCCACTTTCAACTCTAAAATGAATGCTAGATAAGTTAATGAATGAGCATATATGTTATTTTCCTTAGCTGAACGGGTCACATAATCGATCTAGTTCAAAACCACCATTTAAAATAAAAGACTGACATGTGCTCGTCTTAAAACTTGCAGGTTCATTCCGAATAAAGTATGATGATCTCCACTCGAGCTTTTCGCAGGAAGTCTTCGTTTTCTTAAAGACCGATTTCTATCTAGAGAATAAGAGATCAAAATCTGAAATAAATCGGGATAAGCAAATACGGGAGCACTTATATTTACACGTAAATACGGCAGACGATTCATCAAGTACCAACCAAACCACCACCACAAATTAAGGTCTTGCAATGAATACCAACTAGTTGATCATTTTGTGACTAATTTATGTGTAGTTCAATTTCAATTAGGGTGACCTCGATCAAGCCGTCAACCTCAGAGAATATTCAGTACTGACTTAAAGGCTGTAATGTAGTTTCCTATAATAATCATTTGGAAATACTAACCGTTGGGTCGAGGACGTTTCAAAAACTTCGATCGAAGTAGCCTTTGCTGTGTAAACGAGACAAGGGTCAGCATGTGAGATGTGAATAGAAAATTTGTTGCATTGTTGAAAATGTCTTCGTCTAATTGCACCATTAGCATTGTGATCGTCGTTTATACAAACTGCGGAATGTGTGCAGGTATGGGTGGATGGGTTTCTCAGTAGTTCTTTTTCTACGATATCGTGAGCAACTTCCCTTGAGAACAATATTTCCCAAAGTGTGCGCTTACTGCGCTTCTTCCAAGTCTGTCGCAAGAGATGAAACAAAGAGTGTCTGTTGGATCAGGGTGTGTTCTCTCTCTCATGACCACGCTCTAGTTGGTAAACAGACACATTTAGTTTTAAGTAAAAGGTCAAATGTTGCTCACAAAAGAAAGACGGGCAGTTCAAAACACTAAAAACGCTAGCCTAAAATGTAACTAATCTTTTTTTTCGGAAACAGGTTGCTTTGGAAAATTGGTCCAAAAAGACTATACATTTCAAGGAAAACATTGGTGGAAACGTCACAGATTCCACTTTTGAGCCTGCCCTTTACAACCTTTTATTACTGTGAGATCCGTATCATATGTTTTGGCATAATTGTCGTTATTAGACAGCCATTTATCTTATGCTTTTGTAATGATTGTTCAACAGAGTGACTTTGGAGATAACAAACCTTTTATTGTCAATTTCATTTATTAGCAATGCTCTTGAACGTAATGAAAAAGGCTAGATTTCTCGATATTGTGAAGTATTATTGAAACAAAAAAACTCAAATCAAATCATATTCTAGTCACCGATATCAATTTACTTTTACCATTACTCATACTCCCCCATCATACTCGCCAAAGATATTTTCCCTTACTATAAATACCTCCACAACAGAACAATAAATATCTAAAATTTGGAACTGTGATGTAAAACATTTCAAAATTTTAAAGAATTTACACAATTCACCATTTGATCTTTAAAAGCAAGTTATGTTTACATCAATCAAGGTGTAAAAATCAAGTTTGATAATGTTTTAATTAGTTGTCTGCTGGGTCGAGTTGTCTGCTGGGTCGAGTTGTCTGTTGGGTCGAGTTGTCTGCTGGGTCGAGTTGTCTGCTGAGTCAAGTTGGCTGCTGGGTCGAGTTGGCTGCTGGGTCGAGTTGTCCGCTGAGTCAAGTTGTCCGTTGGGTCGAGTTGTCCGATCACCAACTACAAAAGTGAGTCTGTGAACGCTGATGAGGACAAGTTTCTTTTAAAGTTAAATCCCCACTTTTTTCTTATGTGTGTGTGTGTGTTGTAGGTTCATGCTTATTGTATTGACAACGAGACCATGAGACAAGAGATGGTCAAGAAAGGGATCCTCGAGATAAACCATCCCAGCCATCAGGTTGTTCCTGAGGCTTTTTTGTTACACGGTATCAGCTTGCCCTGAAACGGTTGCATACTTTTGACCAATCAAATTGCTTGGAAATATCGTTGTTGGGATTTGTACTTTTATGAAATACTGTAAGTCCATGATAGCTACTCAATAAGCGTAAGTTGTTATGGCCAAAGAGCAAGCCACAAAAGCACATTTATTAAAGAGGAATTTACCAGAACAAATCAAAAACATATATTTGCCCCAAGCTTCTTAAACATTCTTTAAATTTGTAGCCTTTTGGAATAATTGCAGAAGTTCTCGATTGTTGACTTATTTTCTTCTAGACGCCTTGGAAATTGAGGATTTTCAGAAAAATGTGGTATCATTCTGTTACTTGCTCACACCAAGTTGAGCAAGTATCAATAGTTTCCCCATTTCATGCATTTTATCATTCAAAGATTTATAGCAATCAAGTGGCCCCAAAAACATTTCTCTCTGATCTTTGGTGATTCCACCCCTGGTACCCCCCTGCCCCCCCTGCTGTACTATTACCCATTCTTTTATAACGTTAAGTAAAAATTATCTTAACTTTTATCAATCTCATGAAAAAAATATCAATGGCCATTAAATACAAGATTAGAAATGTTTTAAATCCTGTTCAATATTCATGGGTCGATTGCTCATGAAATGTTATTCGAGGGAAGCACAGTTTGTTGCCCTTCAAAAGCCATTCTTTGAAGTAATTCTGAAAAGCTTTCAATCAAATGAAGACTAGTCTAGACGGGGATTTATCTATCAACACTGAAGGTTACCAGTCATTTAAAAGACCTCGTTGAAACCAGACTGGAAATATGTCGAAGTGGGTGTACTCTTCAATAGACGCTACAATTACAAGTTTCCGCCAAGTAAGGGCTCTGCTATCTGCAACATCAGTCTCTATTGCCCACGTTGATGAGCTCATTGAGAAACTCGATCAAACCCAGGTCTGGCTCGCTCACATTCTCAACATACTTCATCAACAACGTCAACAAGCAATAACCCGGAGCATTTTGGCCACCTTTTTTGAGCAAATGACACCACCGCAAATATCTGCAAAACCTGCAGGGGTACCAAATGGCAGTCCTGGAACTTCGGGCGGTAATGCTGAATATTCTGACGCAAACTTGGGCCTCCTCAAGAGTTGGAAGAAGATATCTAGGGTCCAGGACATTAGATATCATCGTATGGCAATGATTCGGCAAAATTCAACTTACGCCACAGGACATAGCGGCAATCCATCGCAACATAATCCTTTCCGCAAAGACCGGTCATGCCGCCATTGCCATAATTGCAGCGGCGGACAGAAGACCTTCAAGCAGTAATGGACTCCGGATTCTGGTTCGTTATTCGGCTACTCTTCTTCTCTTGGACCGTTCCATTTATTTAACTGTAGTGTTACAAGAACTTGTATAATAGTATTTGTATTGATTGGTCATGTTGGGCATGGGTAATCAGAGAGCTAACATCGTTAATTTGTTGATTAAAATTGTTATTACAAATATTAACAAAAGGTTACAAAATGTATGAGCTCACGTAATCTGGCACCCAGATGGCCGAGTGACAAACCGTTGACGAAATGAATTGCAAACCTGATTTCGGGAATGGATTTTCTCCTTCATATTATAAACTTCCTACCCTACACAATACATGGTCTAGGTTCTGCACTTCAGAGGGCGTCGGCCGATTCCTCTTTATTGAATCATAATGGTTTTGAATTATTTTGGGCCAATTCTATCAAAATCTTATGTATAACTAGTGGCCTGCGTCACATAATGTCCGGAAAGGAAACTGCTTTCATGACATGTTACCAGTAGTTTATTTAGTAATCTTCCGTGCATCTTCCCCATTTCGTTTGGGTTGTCTGACGTTGGAAACGAGGGCCACTTCAGCCATGGACTCCATGCTACAGCTACTGGAGCCTTCCCCTTGAGAAGAGATAGGGAAAATAAATAGCTGTCGCCATTCATTGGGCCAAAACTATAAGCAAAATGTCTAGTCAACTTGGACCATGCATATATTTGATTTGCCATTTATTTCAATTCAAATAAAATTTTAATTTAGCGGCTTGTTTAGCAATTAGTATTCTACTATTGAGCCAAAAGAGTAGGGCAGTATTATGGCAGAATGCATCAAAATATGACTTTATTTGAGTCTTGTAACTAAACTTCACTCCTTAGTTTAAAATTCAATGGAGCGAAGTGCAAAACCCGTGAAGTAATAGTTTTGGGGGTACGCAACTGCTCCACATTGTTGAATAAATTGCTTTACTAAAGAAATATGATAAAATATTTCCTTTGTTGTTTGCATTTGTAAGCTTTGTTATTATGTTTGGCCTTAAAATCTAGCTTTGTAGGAGACCTGTCCATCTTAGTCAGTGCTTCCTGATGGTTGGCGGGAAAAAGTGCCAAAAATTTGCGCAAATATGCAAGATGTGGAAGCACTGACCTAATTATGGACAGGCAAATTCAAGGGTTGAGCTTTAAGGTCAAACGTGAGAACAAAACCAACAGTTTTGCAAATAATTTGCCATCATGGTGATACAATTTTTACATTTCTCAAGAGGGACGCATTTAGGAGGGCCGTTTTGCTGAATGAATTGGTGATTTGAATCTCCTCCCTTAGGCGAACCGCATTTGTCAAACAATTTCTGAAACCTCGAAGAAGCAAAACTCTCAAATATGTCTTAGGGTGGGTGACTTTGCTTCTTGACCAAACTGATACTTACTTACCTTTTTCACTCTTTTACGTTACAAGGATGGGAAGTGATTCTAGAAACGGATATTTTGTCCAGTTATTTTGGATGTGGTTGATGTTTGGTATTTCAACAAATTTCGCGAAATAAATGTTACTGAAGCTGCACTTTATTCGACAATGCCCACATTTACCATTTTGAACTATTTCAGGGAATCCAAATTCTGTATCGGTTCAAGTCCTTCAGGACTGGTGAATTTTCGAAGTGAAATACAGAGTTTCAAAATGAACAGAATCTAAGGGAACTCTCTATAACACAGAGATTGGGTTCCTCATATCCAGGGCATTAGTCGTTCCTCAATAAATGGAACGAATAACAGTTACAATTACTTTGGTCAAAAATAGTAATTTGTTACACAACCATTACTCAAAAAAAGATGTAATAGCGTTACTCGTTACAATTACTTTTACTAAAATTTGAGGTGACCAATATCTTATGGTTTTTGCGACTATATTTCACTAAAGAAATGATTGTTGAGGGTTGATACAAAGTCACAAACGTCAAGATGGAAAAACAGTATTAACAGGGCATTACTCGTTCCTCAATAAAATTAACGAATTATAATTACAGTTACTTTGGTCAAAAATAGTAATTCGTTACACAACTGTTACTCGAAAAAAATGTAATGGCGTTACTCGTTACAATTACTTTTACACGAATTTAATATAACCAATATTTTATGGTTTTTGTCCCATCAACATCATTCTTCTCTAAAGTGTTTTTGTCTCAAGGAGTCCTAATGAGTATCATCTAAAGATTTCGTTTCAGCATTTTTTTAGTAACGAAGAACCTTGGCATTTAATCTTGGCATAATTGTTCAAAGTGTATTGCACCATAATACTTTGAGAAGTCAAGATTGGGACCCTTGATGGGGTAATGATGGTTGAAGGTTTGAAACAATGTCTCAAAAGTCATGATGGAAAACCAGTATTAGACATTATGAAGTCGGTAAAGCTTCCCTATAAGAGGTCTATGCCTTAAGTTGTGGAAATGAGGAGGCCTTGGAAATTTGATGTATCATCGTCAATGTACGGAGAGATTTTCCTTTCTTGACAATTGGACTGAATCAACTCTTAAGTCCAACGGAATTTGATTGAAAAAAATGTAAACAATAAAGTAGCAAGTACTATATCAGATTTAAAACCAAGGACACCCTCAGAGTAGTTAAGAGCAAGATTTTCAACTCTGACTTTCCTTGATAGTAACATGATAAATGGAATTAGCAATAAATGACAATTTCTGTTGAGCCGTAAGGTTCCACAGCAATCACGAGATTACCGAAAATTTAAAGGCCATTCTGGAAGCTTAAAAGGGAACAAGTAACGAGTAATTATTGTAGTTTTTGGGTCGTTACAATTACACAAATTTATAATGTAATGCAATCAGGCTGGCCAGGCAGCATTTTATGGCTTCAAGGGGAAAAGAAAACACGATAATCTGGCCTCTTTGGCGCTTTTGTTATGCTGCTATGGGAACGTTTAGGCAAGCTCTGGCAGGTTCGTTTGTTTGCTGGTACCAACTAGAGACCCTAGTCAGAGACGCGCGAGGTTTGACAAGTGGCTCCACTTCGAAAAAGTAAGCAATCAGATGAACTAAAAAGTTTCCACACATATTTTGAATTGATGCGCTAGATAAGAAAAAGTACTGCCATGACAAGCACCATTGAATATTTTTTTCAAGGACACTGCGAAATTTTACTCAAAGACAAGCTGATTCATGGATATGGTATTTTAGATTATTAAAAATATTTTTGCTACTTTCGAAATACTTTCTGAACCCATTATTTTATAAGATTAGAGTGCAGACATATTTCATTCCATTATTCAAATCAACATTATGGCATGCAAACTCTATGCAAGTCTCTAAAGAAACAAGTCCTTTATACTTTACAATCTAATTCATTGAATATGGTTGTCCTTTCTATTTTCAAGTGCTTTAGTCCAAATTGATGCTGTCAGCATGCGAGAAGTCAGCGTGACAACTATATTTTATTGAGAAATACCATACTGATGCAATTCTAATGGCAAAAGACACTTTAATACTGTAGAATATGTTGGTTGAACCCAAGGTGAATCAAATTTGTCATAAATCATTCAAAGCTTTGCCTTCTTGTGCAACACAAACATGTTAGATCTTTTTGGAAATGACTGACTCCCTGTTGGGAAGGTTTCCAAACAAAGCCCATGTTCATTGACAATTGGCAGCCAATCAGATCACTCGAATTTGATGACGTATAGTCAACCTCGCGGGTCTCTGCATCCAGGGTCCCTAGTACCAACGCTTGCCTAAATGTCCGAATATGTGAACAATAAAGTAGAAGCAAATGCGACAAGATTGAAACCAAGAACACCCTCAGATTAGTTAAGAGCCAGCACAATTTTCAACTCTGACTTCCATTGCTTATAATATTCTAGATGAATGGAGGCTCTGTTGAGCCTTAAGTTTCCTCAACGGTCATAAGATAAACGGAAAATTAAAGGTCAATTTGGAAGTTAAAAAAGGAACTAGTAACGAGTAATTCTTTTAGTTTTTGGGTCTTTACAGTTACAGCATTTTAAATTTTGAAATTTTGTATTTGAATTACAGTTCCTTTTTCGAAAAAAGGAACTAATTACTGTAATTTCGTCACTTGTAATTTCGTTACTAATGCCCTACTCATATCCTTATACAAATTGATGGTTTGGGTGGTAATGAAAAGAAACACAAATACGTTTTTCTCATCTCCACACCCAATAAAGTACCAGATGATACAGAGTTGTCTTCTGCATGAAAGTAGAAGAAGAGCGTAAGTTGAAAAAATGAGGTCGTTTTGAGACAATAGTTTCAAAGGTTGCGTGATTTGATTCAATTACATTACGTACAGGACTAAAATTTTCAAACGAAAGCAACTGGCTTGCCTAAAAACGAAGTAGTTGCCAACATTTCTCGCGCCCTCAGACCTTGAAGCCTCCTGATCTTTAAAATTCAAGGCCAAAAGCATGCAGTATAAACACAGAAAAAACAACATTTCTTCCATTTGCAGCCTCCCTCTTAGAATGAACGGTACGAAAAATGTCCATTATTTGTCCAGATGTGGTTCAAACACAAGGAACTGCCCACGTAAACTCTCAAGATTCACGATGCGAGCGAACCGAGGGATTGAGTACAACTACAGTCTACAGGTCTCTATCCTGATGTACCGATTCAAGTAGAACACCCTCCACCTTGAGATCTGACATCATGCATTCTCTTTTAGGCCTTAAAACCGGATTCTCGTCGGAAATTTTCATTTTCCCATTTGGGTGCAATCCACTCATTATATCAAACTATGGCGACAATGAAGATTTTGGTACCGTGACCCTAGGACTAGGCGTTTGTGACGATCTGACGAGAATATTAGCAAACATGGGCAGGCACAGTTTTAGTTCACTTTTCTGTCAGTCTGTCTTACGGAACTGTGCGTTTGTTTGGCTCAGGTTAAGAGAGTGAGAGTTTTTTGCTTGAAACATTGACCATTCTCTCTCATCACAAGTCCTGAGATTTCCTGATTAAAGCTAAAAGTTTTAACACAATCACAAAGTGAATTAAAACAGGTGTGCTCCAGTGATCATTGAAAAAAATGGTTCATTCCACTAAACAGGATAAAATTGAGTTGCCTTATGGAGTTTACTCAGGTGAAGTTCGTGATGGGAAACCAAATGGAAATGGAAAGGTCCAATTCCAATCACAGGATGAGCAGGTACTGATATCGAATTAATTTTCTATCACATATTCAATATTTGAATGGTTTTTATGCTGGTCCCTATTTACCTGAGAGACTCAAGCTAGGTTCGGGGGAGTAATATTGTCAATGTTGTGAATATGTGACCGGAAATATCAGTATGAACTCACGCAAACCTAGTAACCTTGTTGTATGGAATTTGACAAAAGGTCAAGGTCGTTGAAATTGAAAGAGCCTTAAGGTGCTTTCAAATTATCTTTTTTTGTAATTATCAAACAAATTTGATCACTTGGATTAAAGGTCGAGTGTGGGTGGATCTTATAAGACAAAATGAAGCGTGGGTGAATACCGAAAGCTCCGCTATGTACCTGCTAAGTTTGGCTGAGGTATTATACAAAGCTGTTGTGCATTTCTAATTTTAAAATCAGCCCAAGTTTCAGGCGCTTCCCTTGTACGTTCCTGTCAATCAAATGTTTACCAAAAATAACCATACCGACAATTGTGTAATATGTTATTCAATCAAAAAATGTGCTCATCTATTATGGGCCTGATAGGTTTGCAGTCACGTGTCAGAAGAAAGAATGCCTGTCCGACGACCGACGGGACGGTTGGCTAAACCATAAAACACTAGAATAAAGGCAGCGACGCTGAGGTTGAAAATAATCAATTCCAAATGGAGCTAATTCATTACAATCTTCCTCAAGTGTGTCAGACCCCTGGTCACTCCAAAGACATTTTACAAATTTCAGCTCAATCAAACAACTGGATCAAATACTATGATCTCATAAAGCGCAGTACATGTCACATAGGGTATAAAATGAATATCTATTTGCTTTCTTGTGGTAATCAATAACCACAAGAGAGCTAGCTAACTCAATCTTTGCAAAGTTATGATTATGAGTTTTGAGAAGGTATGGATTTTGATCCCAACCTTTGATTGAGATGAAAATTTGAATACGTACTATAAGCGTACTCATTTCACGAAAACGCAGTGTTCAGGTAGGCCCATTTTGAATGTATATTTTAAGAGTGCTTAGAAGCTCATGAAACGGCAACAAACTTGGAAACCGCCTTTTTCCAACACATCAACAGATTTTTGTACCAAAAGGCACTCTCTTGTTTTAATTTTGTAAATAATCTCGATTGGGAACTGGGTGCAGAGACCAGCGAGGTTGAGTATATGTCATCAAATTCGATCGATCTGATTGGCTGCCACATTGACTTTGTTTGGAAACTTTCGTAACAGGGAATCAGTCACTTCCAGAGAGACCTAACACGTTTGTATTGCATAAGAAAACAAAGCTTTGAATAGTTTATGACAAATTTGATTCACCTTGGGCTCAACCAACTTATTCCACAACATTAGAGTGTCATTTGCCATTAGAATTGCATCAGTATGGTATTTCTCAATAAAATATATTAGTCACTACAGCGCTACATAAGGTAGAGTACAACCCTTTTTTGAGAGATTCAGGAAGTTCACATGCCATAATGCTAATGTGAATAATGGAATGAGATATTTTAGCAGTCTAATCCGATGAAAAAGTGGGTTTAGAAAGTATTTGGAAAATAACAAAACTATTTCCAATAACCTAAATGCCATGTCCATGAATCGGCTTGTCTTCAAGCCAAATTTCGCAATGTCCTCGAAGAAAATATTCAAAAATGCTCGTCATGACAGTACTTCGTCTTATACAGCACATCAATTCAAAATCGATTTGTAAACTTTTTAATTCTTCTAATGGCCTACATTTTTGAAGTGGAGCCACATGTCAAACCTCGCGCTTCTCTACCAGGGTCTCTAGGTTGACCTTGCTCTTCTTGGTTGACTTTCCCTCAGGAGAGAAAACTCAGGCGGCAAATTTGAAATTGTTCGTAGAGAGCATAAATCAAATATGGCGAAATGAGGGTATCCTATAAGCTAAGGGCATTTGACATGGGTTACTCTGTGTGCTTTCGAATCCGAAATCGTACAACACAACCCTTGCATCCCCGTCTATATTTCAGTGGTTTATGGTCGCCCAAAACAATGGATGATGCTCTTCTGGGCATTCCTCTCAAGCCGATGGTACTCTTTATAAAGTCAACCCAGCAACCGGTCGGTCGTCCATCATCCACTTCTAGACGCTTAAAATATGAAGATTGACCCTGGGACAATTTAGTCGCAATATGTTAACGCAATTGTTATTTCAAATCTTGGCCCCAGGCTCGAAAACGTTATTTTATTCTCTTACCCTTTTGGTTATCTCCCGCGTCATCTTGGCCCCTCTCCTCCCCCTTTTTGTGCTTTTCTACATGCTGTGTGTGCTCTTCTGCACCTTTTATATTTGGTTTTTATTGAAGAAAAGTCCCGTAACACTAAGCTTAAAACAAGGACAAATTAAACGTGCTGTCAAAATCCTTGAAGGATACCACAAAACTTCTCTATTTTTACATATCCTGTCATAGACTATAAAACACGAACATACGTTCAAAAAAAAAATCATTTTGCGTGTTAGTTTCAATGTATGGTACTTCAATTTGTATTCTTACAACGAAAATATTTTGAGATAGATTTCCCATGAAACCCGCGTCTTCGAAAAAGTCAGCACAAATACTGGAAGAAAAACAAGAAAAGTCAGAAGTTGTATTGTTGCCTCTCAATGAAGGGATGTAAACCATTTCTCGACAAATGTTAATCAGGTAACCGCTATAATAGAAATTGAGTTAAAATCGTAAAATCTTGATCACATATGACATGGTACGATTGTCAACTCAAGAGATCGTTGGGAAAGGAGGTCTTAAAATTGACATTTGTAACACGTGTTTAAAGCCACCGCTAATAATCATACTCTCTCTTTTCTGGAGAACACTAAATAATTAAACGTATCAGTAATTAGATTCTTAACATGCTTCGATCCAAAAATAAGGAGCAACAATACCTGTACGTAATGTGATACAGAAAAGCAGATAGTTTCTGCTCCTCGGAGAGCCATCTTTGTGAGAAACCAAACATTTTTCTCAATTTCTTTGAAGCAATTACAGTTTCCGAAGAGCGAATCTTGGCTCAATTCATGTTTTCATTCATATTGCAAGTGTTTCAAATTGGATTATTCATTGTTAAATTTAAAACTTTCACTGAATATCAAGACCTAACAATGCTTATTGTAATTTTGTAAATTCCGGTCAAAAGCACAAGGTGTGAAAAAGCGTGTATGTAGGCTTTGGAAAATAGAAATGAAAAAGATGCAACAAACCATCTCATCACCCAATACTCAAATAGTGAAAAGAAAGTTGAAGAAACACTTGTCTTTTGAGTCAATCCTGTTTCCCAGTTTTAGCCAAATTAAGAGAATTCTACTGATCTGTGGCCAACATAAATGAAGAATCTGCTCAAACAAAGGTTTTGGAAAGGGCTTATGAACCCCTTCCTCAACAATACATTGCTCAACATACATATCACTTTCTTTATGGAATAGGCCATTAAAGACCAACCACACAAGTCCAACCAATCTGGGCATTCTAGACTCACGAACTTCACCCCAATCCTTATTAGATTCCAACAAAAAATGGTACTCATATGTTGAGCAGAAATTCAAGCACCTACTGGTTCCTTCCCAGTTCCTTCGTCAATTTAAGTGTTTTTCACACCTCCAAATCGTCAAACTTCTGCAATTTCTGATGGAAGTGGAAACAGCATATTTTGTCAAAGTCTAAATATCATTCTTCTTTAGACAGACTCCAGTAATTTGCTAAGGTACTTTAGGCTTGGAGACTATGTGGAAGCATCAACTTTAGGAAAAGGTTTAACGTAAGCAATAAATAGAGATTTGAGAATGTAAAGACATCAATCAAGTGAGCAACATATGCCATATATTGCCATGCTTTCTCGTTTTGCCAGGTGTCTACACCACATTTTAGCACTAAGACAGCATTTGTTATTGTTCTTTTGCTTGAGGTGGGATGCTGAATTTAGGATCACTTTTCATCTTAACTACAAGTTGCAAAGCTGAACAATTGGTTTGGACATTAATCAAGTATTAGGATAAGTTTGATGTTCATCCCCATAAGTTAATTAATTGGCATTTACTAATATTCATGAAATAACTCAAAACCAATGCTGCTCATCAATGAGTTCGCAAGTGTTAATATCCAACTCATTGTAATCCTGATTTGATCCAGTTTTCACTCTTGATATTCAAGTTATTGGTAATTGATGTTAATCCCTGTCTTAAGCTTTCCTGGAATTTATAGAAATACTTCCCTTTTAATAAGCAATCTTCACTTACTTTATATCATATGTTTTAAATAGAAAAATGTTGAAACTATATGAGTTCTAATCATAGTAGCTTCTAAGGCAATGGCTCTACCCAAAAAAACCTAAATATATCATTTTGGGAGTCAAAACTATTCCGGCATCTCCCAAAATTTTATCCCCCAAGATCTTGATTTTAGAAAAATAAAAATTCTGAAACTTAATAACATTTTCAGGACTTTATGGTTCACTTTAAAAAAAAACAGATTTTTAAGCTCTCACGTTCTTCAATGTGAGGGAGTTTTTTAATATATTTTGACGATATCATTGTGTCGCTAATTCTTCAGTCTCACTCTAAAGCTTAACTCCCTCGTGAATCCAAAATGAAAACCCAAATTTGGCCAACAGATGTCGCAAGTCAATTGCTTATCTATCTTGACCAAACGGCGCACACTTGTCCAGAGCTCTCGCGCTGATGCCTTACTAGGACTCATGTTACTCGAAAATATCGCGAGGAAATGTTGCGTAAGAAACCAACTTATCAAGAAATCTTTTTTTAGGGCCGCCAATACTTCGAAGGAACTTGGTCCAATGGAAGACGAAATGGACCTGGTCGCATGATTTGGAACACGGGCGAGGAATTCAACGGAGAATGGAAGGACAACCTTCAGGTAGAAGACAAATAGAGAAAACTCTTGCCCTTTCCTACCCCAAGTGCTCCTTTATCCATAACTTAACGCCAGAGTACGACTTTGTTCTAAAAATATCCTTTGTGAGAGCTACTATGTTGTGAGAGTAGGAACCCTTTTACGGATGGGAGGAAAGTATTATATCAACTTAGAAGACTGAGGCATTGAATAGAGAACAATGGAATTGGCCTTTGCAACTGTGACTTTGATTAGATCAGCTTGGAATCTTACCCTAATGTTTTTTCTATCGTGACGATAATTCGAATAGCAACGAGAAACGATCAATATTAACAGGAAAACAACTATGATCAAGATGTTCATGAAAAGCGGATCTAAAAGGACGAAAAAACAAATACAGGACCCTTGACTAACAGATTGGTTTCAAATTATTTTGTAAAACAACTTTTTTTGAAAGTAAATGTGAATAATTGAAAAGCTGAAACAAATCAATCTTCACTAGTTTAAGGATTTTGCAGACATATATTGTCCTGTTGGAAGGCCGCAACACTGCAAACTGTGGAATGCATTCTATACGTTTGTTTTGGTCACCATTTCCTTACTTCTGACAAGACCTTTAGTTTTTTTCGAAAAATACAAAAAACAAAAAGGGGGCGTTTTTTAATTTTTCGAAAAATTACCGAAAAATGGACCAAAGTAGGTGAAAGTGTCTTTGAGTACTGGGGTAGGCGGGCTGAGTCTCGCCCGTCCAGCGAAGCCAGCCATCAACAACGTCTTTTTACTATTTCCAATTTGATTTTCCATCTGTGAGCGTGGTCAGCGGCTCAAAGTCTCCAAGAGAATCAAACCCGGGAACTCTCACATCTAAGAAATCTTTGCTGACCATATAAGGGTGACTTCCAATGGCGAGATTTGAACCCATGCCCTCTGGGGAACTATGTCACCCTCTATTGGGTATAAAAGACCACTCTACTCTCATAGATCCTTAACTTGAAAGCGTATATTTTTGCCAAGCATACTAAGCTCGGGCACTGAAATATACTTTTGGGAAACATAAATTTTATTTGTCTTGTAAGGGCTTGCGTAGCAAAACCATACATATATTAATGCTCATATGTTCATGTTCATTTAGTCATGTTCTAAATCCTTTTTCAAATTTTAATTTCTAGTATGATATTAACTTATTATGCACCGCGTTGAAGCCTGTCAAAATGGGCAGGAAGTTCGAAATGTGCAACAATAATTTTTCGGTTTTTGGTTAAGACTGTTTTTTCGAAAAAAAGTGGAAAAAAACAGTTTTTGATAAATTTTGAAAAAAAAATTCGAAAAAAGAAGTCTACATCTGACGACCAACTTACCAGATGAGTTTAGTGAGCTTTGAATGCATGACTTTTGTCCAACAATTTCAAAGGTTTTTCATACTACATAACCAAGCTCACTCCCTAATGAAATCTCTTTCAAAGGTTGGCCAAGGAGAGCATCGTTTTGCATCCGGAGACTATGATATCGCCACGTGGGATCAAGGCCTCAGACATGGTCCAGCCACTTACTTCAAGCCTGATGGCAATAAAGAAGAAGCCACCTATATTGAGGGTTACGAAAATGGCCCATCTGTTGTTCATTTCACAAGGTAAACTTAGCGCCAATGTCAAGACTTGGTCACGAACTGCTAGAAATAATTGACTGTGAACGAGCTTTCGGACAAATCGGCCTGCTCTGCGTCATGGCGGCTCTGAGCTACTTTTCGAATTAAAGTAATAGAATTAGGAATGTAGATCTTCTCAATTAAAGTCGGATCATTTTAAAGTGTTCATTTCAAAATTTAAATAGTCAAGAGCTTGTTCAGCTGACCAAGAGCAGATAGAAAATTTAAATTTTATGTTTTGTTTCCTATATACGTAACTGTGGACGTATCTCCTGAATTCCTTAAGAATAGTTTTGGGCTCAAACTTGGACAAGTTCATCCACTTAACCAGATAATGATGTCGTATGAAGTGCCTGTTTGGAATGAAGAGAACGGTTTAGGATACGAGGAACTTTCATTTCCGTTCGCAGTTCACATCTCTGACAGTCCGTGACTTAAAAATAGCTTGTTTCGAAATTTTGTTTAGTGTTAAGAGTGTCTCTGTGAATTGTCCTCTTCACCACAATTTGACACGTAACTCATACAATTGGCTATCTATTTTTACACACCTTAGTTTTCAAACATGACCAATTTTGAAGCAATTGTGGTGCAGCATGACATTTGTCCAAGGCGTTTTGTTTTCCTGTCTGTCCTCAAGGTGTCAGCATGATTCCACAAATGGCCGATTATATCAATGAGCATGTCAAAACACTTGGTGTTTTCCTTTTAGTGGCAATAAAGAGGAAAGAAATTATAGCAATGGTGAGCTGAGTGGTCCGGCAGTTGTTCATGGTGTGAACGGGGATAAATTGGAGTTTAGCTACGTGGACGGCAAGTTCAGTGGAGCAGGTATCTACCAGAACCGAGAGGGCCTCTGGGAGGAGAAGACATACGTGGATGGTGTTCCCCAAGGCCCCGCCAAGCTGCATTTACCCAATGGAGACACGGAGGAACGCACTTACGAGAACGGGATTCTTCATGGTATTGCCACTTTTATCAGTGGAAGTGGCGACAGGTACACGACATTTTTCCTTTAGCTGGATTTTGACCCAAGTCAGATTTACATCGTAATTGAAATTCTAATTTTGCAATTGGGATTAAAAGACTTTTGATGTCAAAGTGATTAAAGACAATTGATTAAGAACAATTGCAAATTGAGTAATTGAAAAACCAGGACCCTTGAGCACTTTGTGAGGGGAGAATTTAAACAAAAATCACAAGCAACCTGACCCTGGACAAGACCGAATTTGTCATTTAGTTCAATTTGCCGGATAGTTGCAGGAAACAGCAACATGATGTTGGGTCAAGATATTGATGCAACTAAATAAAAAAGGTCGTTTTTTTTGAGAATTGCAGCACATATCACTCGATAGTAGAAAATTCAATCAGGGATGCTCATAAAGATTTAGATGATTCCATTCTCATCTTTTCCCTAGGGGAAAAAGCGTGTCATGGGCCCTTTGGCCTGTTTGGGTAGCTGGGACTAGTTTGGGCCGTTACTTAATTTTTGCTCTTTTTCGCACCACCAAGGCCTAAACCATGAATGTACTTTAAATTTGTTAAATCAACGGAACTATCAACGACATAGAGTTCAGTTTTGCAGCTTGAGATAATACGGGCCAGGGACTTTCAGATCAATTGATTCAACACCTTGAAACAAAAATATTTATATAATATTTATAACAAGTAATTGATAATTTTTAAATGAAATTTATGTCTGGATGTCTATGCTTTGATTCAAAACTATAAAATTCCTGATTCAGACCTTGGTAATGCCCAAAAAAGCAAAACATCAGTAATTGTCCAAACTAGCCCCAGCCGTCCAAAATGGCCCATAACACGCCTTTTTTGTTAGCGGAAAGAAGATAATGGAATCACCCAACCCTTCAAAATCACCCCCTATTGTATCACGGTGCGAGTTGGTTGTGATCTTGGTTTAAGTTCTCCTTCTGCAAAATGCCCAAAATTAAGGTGTCGTGCTCCATTATTCTTTGAATTTCTTTTTTTTTTTGCTGACTTGACAAATTTCAAAGCCTTGTACGTTATTGGTCGGAGCCAGACTTGGACCATGCAAAAAAAAGGTTTTAAGATATAGTAAGTAGCTGCCAATATGTGCTTGGGGTATATCAAGTAGGCATTTTCAACTAATTGTTTAAAATGCGCTAAAAAGCAATTTCATGAATTGCCAATTGGCCAGTGTTCAATTTTAATAAATGAAAGCTTTTACGGAACGTTTTTGCGTTTTCTTGTTTATTGAAAGTGAGTGACGAAGAGAATTCTTCCACCTTCCCCACTAATACCCAGAAAGCGACTCTTATTTTCCGAAATCGATCCTGATTATGTCCTCTAATTACAGGGAAGAACGTTGTTACGTCAATGGACGGTTAGATGGTCCAGCCAAATATTTCTATCCTACAGGATCGGTGGAAACCCGGATCTATGAGCAAGGGGTCTTACAAGGTAGAAAAATCTCTCTCTTCTATATCTTCCGTCACTGGCTTTTTCATTGCTAGACTCCGTTTCACTTTGGATTCATGGACTCTGAAGGTGGTCTATGTTTACCGTCTGTCTGAGCTTTAAATGAGTCAAAGGTGTAATTACAGGTTTCTGATGAAGCCATAATACATACCATGAAATGGTATGCTCAATGCTTAATATTGAGCCAAAATTCAATATTTATCCCATCTAATCAACCCTATTCCAGACATGATGTCGTGTCAACAAATCATTTGAATATTGTTTGACCATTGTTAAAAGCTGAGTAAAAAACCTTATGACCAGCATTTTTTCCCAAAGTCTCCTTCATCTTAGAAGTAGTATAGAACACTTGTAATGAGTTGTATAAGTCAGTTATTTGGAAGTGTTTTTCTTCTGTCGCGTAAACGATATTTATAAGTGGGGAATTTCATTGAACTGAGATCCTTTGAACAAAACCCACAAGGCGAGTTAAGCAAAAAGCTTGGATCACAGATGTTGTGGAGTCAAGGAATGTTTCAAAACAATTTGAGACATCCTTGACATATCGAGTCAAATGAAGAGGCTTTCCAATCCCTCCTTTCATTATTTAGGGATCTTCTTATTTTAGACACAGAGTATTTTCGACGAGGGGCTAGAGATCTACGAAGAGAAGTAACAAACTTCAGCACTTTGCTGTTTTTTTCATTTCCAGTACTTGATTGTGTATCAAAGCTAACATAATAAGATCTGGAAGTACCACGCTGGGCATCAAAGACTGAAATCTTTTCTATTGTTTCTCTAAACAAAAACCGATTCCCAACATTGTACATTTAAATGACTGTTTTGATTCTGTCAAGTGTGGCCAATTGACCTACTCATGCAATTTACTTTTTACGTGTCAATTGGTTAGGATCAAACTCTAATTGAAGAGAATTGAATGCATTCAGCTTTCTTTTTATTTTTCTTTGCTGTCAATCAAAGTTATCAAAGAAGGATAAAAAGCCACTTTTAGCACTAGTATTGCGGACAAATGGTAAGCAAACATTTCAACCATAATAACAACAACAACAACCACCAACTTCTGATAGCCTTAAATGAGTTCATTAAGAAGTAAGCTGAAGTACTCCACATGTGTCAGTCTTCACTTTAGAGCTTTAGGCGTGGGTGGTCGGTCGGTTCGAAAAGGAAATGGAGTACAAGTTTGATGAAATCGTTTTATACCAACATACTTCCACTCATTATGATTCTAGGAATGGCTGTGATTCAAACCAAAGATGGGGATTGTGAAGATCGCATGTATGAGTCCGGACAAATACAGGGACAAGCCACCGTGGTTTTCCCAGATAGTTCCAAGGAAGTTAGGACCTATGTAGTAAGATCCACCCCTGATTGTCAAGGAACCTTGAATATATAAGAATGATCATTCTCGATGTTGTCATCTAGAACAATGCTCTAACCGGAAAGGCCATCCTGTTTGCTGCCAAAGGCGACCGTGTCCAATTTAACTACCAAGATGGAGTTCCAAGTGGCAAAGCAACTATTATTGGTGCCAATGGAGATAAAGAGCATTGCACGTATGTTCGTGGAGTAAAACACGGACCCGCCACGTACATCTGGAAAGCAGGTCACAAGTGAGTGGTTAATGCATGTGTTTGAATAATGATGATGATGACGATGATGATTAAAAGTGGAAGAGTCACTCATAAATCAGGGATTCAGACACGATTTGGACATTTCGAGGCGTTTTTATTCCCTTGGATATTGAACCAAAAGTTTGGCCCTTTGTCCCAATTTGGAGACGCAAAAAATGGGATGGAAAAGCCCATCCTAGAGAACCAGTTGACTTTGGGTACTAGTTACGAGATTTAGCTTTTGAAACCATTCAATCGTTAAGTAATGAGTTAGTTTTGCAATGTTGGACATGTTATATACAATTGCAGTGGTACTAGTTTGCGGACTATTAAAGCGTGTCATAATTTTTTAACCGCAATCCCATGATAGGTATAAGAAGTTGGTTGTCCTTATTTATCTTTATATGGAAGATTGATAAAAATATGATTATCATACAAATTAAACACAAAATGTTGCATGTTGCAGTGTCTATCTCAGTTGCATTTTCTTATATTATCGTAATCTAGTTTNACCAGTTGACTTTGGGTACTAGTTACGAGATTTAGTTTTTGAAACCATTTAATCGTTAAGTAATGAGTTAGTTTTGCAATGTTGGACATGTTATATACAATTGTAATGCTACTAGTTTGCGGACTATTAAAGCGTGTCATAGATTTTTAACCGCAAACCCATGATATAAAAAGTTGGTTGTCCTTATTCATTTTTATATGGACGATTGATAAAAATATGATTATCATACGAATTAAACAAGATGCACCTACCTTGCCCTTAAAAATGTGTTAAGAGTTTTGATCTTCATCTGGATGACGAAAGGCACAAAGTGTTGCATGTTGCAGTGTCTATCTCAGTTGCATTTTCTTATATTATCGTAATCTAGTTTCTGAAGTTTGTTGCCAGAAAAAAATATTTCAATAATGTATCTAAGTAAAAGTAAGAGAAAGTCACGTAAAATATGAAAATGAGGTGTTTAGTTCTATTATGCTTCGTAAACTGGCATTAATGTATGCTCTCATTTGATGGTTAGTTTTCCTAAATCTTTAAGACGTGACTTGCCCTTTTTCGTGGAGGAAAAAAGTTCGAGGAGACGATTTTTCCACTTGTATTTTGAATTTCTCTCCAAAATGACTATCCGCTGAAGGTTTCAATGAGTCGCAATTTTCTGCCCATCATTATTTTGTACGGCCTTTATTTAAAGAAATCTTTAAAGCCCAAGAAAGCAACTTTACCAACCCAGCCAACAACTCTTGCATTCGGATTGATTGTATGAATTTTCCCCTATAACAACCGTAGTTCATGCATAAAGATAACGCTTCTACTTGTTCTTTGAAACAAGTGAGTCTGACTTGCAATGATAGATCTCCAACCGGACCTGGGATAATCAGACAAAATTATGGTTCTATTTTTGGCTAGCTTTACACGGGGGAGAAGCTAGGCTTCTTGAAACCTTAGAAGAGAATCCGCACGTCAGAGCAGAGACCGTAACTAATGGGGGTTGGATTTCATGCTTGTTCGAAAGAAGAGAAAATGTATTTGCGCTCAAGCTTTCGAAGAGTACAGAAAAAAAAATATTGAGAGTTTTTCGCTTGGGGACACTTCTATTTGCACTTCATTGAGACAAGGAAGATTCATTGAGGATCCAATAAACATGTGGCAGCCAGCCTACTTATATACATGCCTGGAGTGTCTAGGTTTCAAATTGCCTTTTGCGAAACGTTAATCAGTGGGCCTATTCATTTTTTCATACAAGTAAATTGAAACCATGGGGAAGTAAAAATAGACTCAATAATTGGTGACTAAATACCTGCGTGAATTAGATATCTAATCACATGGAAACGACAATTTTGAGTTCTGTTCCACTCATTGTTTGCTTAATCGTTGACATTTAGATAATCAATGAATATATATCTGCATCTTGGGCTCCAGGCAAGAAAAATATCTACAAATAACATCCTCTAATTCTTTTACTAAGGGAGAGGATAGTGACGGCAACAGACCGTGCAAACCACTTGGTTTAATCAAGCAAACTTCTTTTGAAGTCAATAATTTGCCAGTTAGTGCCTTGAAATGGCTTTTAAAAAAATATGTTCCGGGTTGTTTAGATCTCTCTGCTTTGAGGCTATTGAATCTATGAAATTGTCTCACTAGAAGGAAAGTCGTGATCTTTCTGACTTATTTCATAAAGTACGCTTATCGAAACTGCCCACTGTACAGAAGTGTAAAGCTTTGGGATTTCATACAAGTGCGCCCTCTGGTTCTAGCATCAAGGAAGTGTCACCACATTTCTTACTGATGACAAAAAGTTGGCACCAAATAAGTTTTCTCATTTTCTGCATTTTTTTGTCACTTGCTATGTAATGTCAACATTATCAAATAGATATTGGACTAAAATGGTTCAAAATTATTGTCGAACGGTATCCTAAGATGGCGGACAACTTTGTCACTGAAAATTTGGAAGCACTGGATGTGCTAAAATCATGCTAGTTCTTTCCGCGGATGTGGCTAGCTCACACAGCTGAAATCCGATCCGGTACTTTACACGTCTCTATAGAGGAAGCAAAACCTACAGAGTTCCCTGCGATCTAGCCCTCCATGTCTAGCCAGATGAACTAGTTTTCAGAGCGAATAAATGAAAGCTGACCGGCTGTTAGGGTATAGTTTCTGATTGTAGAGGCGCTGCTTTCTATCGGCTGGAGGTGCACTGTTCCAGTTACCGATTCAGGCGCAGTAAAAAGCCAGAACAAACTCGACTTTTCCTTTTTTTTGTTTCTTTTTCTATTCTGCCCATTGACTCGAATTCGGCGGGAAATTTAAATTCAATCACTTTTAGCAGAAGGCAAATCATTTTTAACGAAGATCGAAGAACGTCATTTCAGGTTCCAATTGAAGTACTAAACTTAGGAAGTTCTTCATCATGACAATGACGTGGAGAATTCTGATACATGTTTAGTGACTCATCTTTATTTTATCTAAAGTTATGGCAGATACAATAGGCTTCTTCCGACTCAAGCTCTCGACATTACAAATGATTTCAATGGGGATCCTTATTTGCAATGTCAGACAGGCCAAACGAAATGCGTAAGAGGCACGGAGCTAAATAGATTGCTCGTAATATGCCACGATTATGTATGTGACCTGGGTCACCTAAGATTTTGAAAAAAATAGCCTAAACAACTCTTTTGTATTTATGGTGCTAAGGTCGAGGTGGTGAACCTTGCCCGGCTAGTGAAGTTAGCCGTCCCATCATCCGTATGTAGTTCCGATAGGCAGAGTAGTAGTCCGCATCAGATTGGTTCGCCGTATGTGGGTGTGGTTAGCTTCTAAAAGTTTATTTACGAAACTCAAACCCATTTCAATTCAATTAATAAAAATTGACCCTACCAGCCCAATTTTTGGTAGAGGCTGACTTACAAAGCGCACTCTGAAGTTCAGTGCGTGAACCATATTTCGAGTAGTGAAAGAAGCCTCCTCACAAAATTAATGGCGACATCCCTTATTCATTGCTTGGATTTCATAATGTCAAGACCTCATAACCTCTTAAGGAGCTAATGCTCACGCAATCTTTCTATCATTGGGAGGTCACTTGCTTTCATACAATCACTTGAAGATGACTTTCTCTGATTCCAGAGAGGAGTTCCAATACGACAATGGGAACAAAAATGGCCCTTCAGTGTTGACGGGAGCTTCTGGAGCACAAAGGCGTGGTACGAGGAAGAATGGATTCTGGCATGGATCTGCCACTTTCAAGACCGCTGATGGGGAGGTTCAAGATGAAAAATGGAACATGGGACAGAAGATCTAACTCGACCGATTCCATTGATGCAGATGATCGATGAACCTCTGATTGCAAATAACCGCGGAGGTGTGCAATAGAATGATCCTGGTCATAACCTATTGTCTAATAACCTTGATAAAGTTATAAAATGACTAATAAATTATAATTCATTTGCCGGAATGATCTGATCTGTACTTAGACCAATTATGAGGTTTGTGGGAAAATTTCTCGATGAGTCGTCACAACTCATGTCAATTTTATTTAATTGTAGAAATTAACCATTACGTGTAATTGCACTGATACATTGCGCACCACCTTCTTTCATAAAATTATAGTTTTGATGTGCACCACTGCACAAAAAAAATAAAATTATCATACTAGATAGCTTTTCTATTTCCAAGCTACCGCAATTTATCACATTTGACCTCGAATTTGGTGCATAGGGTAAAAAGTGGATTATTACCTCAGAGATATATTGCCTTTTCTGTTTTTTTCCTAATGAAATACATAGTTTTATGTAGTATCTTATTTGTAGTTGTTTTCAATGAGTGTCGGGTCTAAAGTAGTACGGACAATTTGACAAAAAAAATTGGCTACAGGTTAGATTAAATTATGACTTGTAACACCAATTTCCGTCGCAAAATAATCGTTTTCTAAACAATAGTTCAAAACCCAGGAAAAGGGGATCGTTATAAATTCATTGGTTTTTGCGGTTGTATAAAGTTTATTTCCGATTTCAAAGAGTTGAGAGGTCAACATCTTTAACTCATTTGCCGTAACATGCCCGCTTGTTCACAAAGGAGCTCGGGCAAACCCTCAAACACAAAAGCATGAAAAGACAAATTCGTCAAAGTTTGTTCTTTACCGTTCAATTTGCTTCCTTCTAATATTCGTAGGGCATATGTAGGCCTTGTTGTTGATCCGGTAGATTCTTTCAAGTCAGACTTGGACAATTTTTTAGATAGCATTCCAGATCAACCCTCCATTCAAGGACTGGTTTGTTCTTGGTCTGCCAAGTTAAATTCGTTGGTAGACCAAATATCACATAAAGATTGAAAAGTAATAAATGACGAATTACAAACTTTCATTTTAATAGCACTGGGGATTGTGTTTCTTGTGGCGATTGTAAAAGCCCGTGAACAACCAAAACACAAAAATCTTTCGAACTTCTGCACCACTCAGCAAAGACGATGTTCCCTCTTGTTCTCAATGAATTATTTAGACTCATCTCATGATTGTGATGCTGATTCAACTGTCCTCTCAGATCATAAAAGAGCCGTTGATCAGAAGGTTAATACTCCCCCAGAAATGTAGTTGATGCGACCATCTTGGTCTTTTTACGGAATTTTACGAAGGGTATTTTAATATCGCCAGTGCAGCACTTCTCACTATTGTTCACTCAATCGTTATGTTCTCACGCTCTCCGTAAGTGCCGATTTTGGTCTTCTTCAGCATTTCGGAGGGATGTTCTGTATACAATACCATATTTGATCCTTATTGTTTGAATGAGCCTACCACTTCCAATTGCGAGAAAATTCATTGTCAAGGGCTGACTTCTTTCTTGAGATAAACGGTATGTTATTGAAGAGCAGTCAGCGTACACGCCATTATTATCATAGCCCAATGCCTAAAACAACTGCAAGCCTAACAGTTACTGGTTTAGTGTCTTAATTGATGGCATCAGGTTGCATTAAGTGAAATCATTCCTGCCATTCATATTTTTGCCATGAAATCCGGCATTGCAAAAGAATATCCCTCTAGAATTTTCGGTCTTTTAATCAACTCAATAAATGGTGTTAGGTCTAAAAGAACCTGCTACTAGAAATACTCGCACATTTTCTACATATTACAAATTCAGGAAAACGCTTGATTTTTTTTGAACAATAACTGTTTACTCCTAAACTGAGAGCCTGGACGATGGGCGATATTCATTGTTTGTTAAAACCTAAAAGGACAAATTTTTTGTTTGTACCATACTAATTTTCCATTTGACGGTGAAAAAAAGGCGTGCTCTTAATGAGGCATGAGTCAACATAAGTACTTGCACGCAAGTGAAGGAGCGCCTCCTCGCTTCAAAGCACAGAGGCCGTGTTTGGCCGAGCAAACCGCCAGGAGACTAAGGAAAGCAGACCAGGAAAGCCAGAGCATAGATAGAAGCTGCGAAATGCCTAGATACACATCACCCTAGTGTTCGTGGGGCGGAACTAGGGACATTGACACCAAGATTCATAGATGTTTTCCAAGGAGAGAGATAGCACTATTTATTAGCTAAATCTATCTTCGCTGTCACTGTGGAGCCTTACCGTGCGTTTTGCGAGCCCCTTCAAGCCCTTTGGCATCCAAGCTAGTAGTTCTGGGGGCGAATCCGGCTTCGAGTTCGGAAAAAAGGACTCGCCTCAGTACTGCAAGCTAGCCAGAACATTTAAGTCCGTCCACCTCTCTTCTTTCTGGGGCTATTTCATTGATCAATTTGCTAATATGTACGTATTGATCCACTAGCATCTTTCTAGTCAGACTTGGACAATTTTTTGACCAAGATTCCTGATCAACCCTACATTCAAGGGCTGGCTAGATACGCCAACTCTAATCTGTGGGTCGATCAAACAATATTTATAAATAAATGAATAAATATCTTGTCTTGAACTACTGGGATTCCAATCCCAGCAGAGGTAAGGAAGTCCAAAAAAAGCATCATATGATATTGCCAAAGGCATTTCTTTTGGCTTGCTCCCATTTTTTGTAAATGTCATGTCTACTTTTGCAAGAACATACAAATGAATTAAGAGCTTTAATTCTGAAACACTATTTGGTCGCCAACACTTTATTTCAGGTTCTATTTAGATCAGATATGACATGAATGTAAAGTTCAGTAAAACAAGTGAGTTTTTCGATTGGAACAGCATTCCCAGTAGCCGTAAAGAACTTAGTAAAAAAATGAATAATAATAGAAATGATATTATCTAACTTCTGGCGGTCATTTATGAATCTCGGTGTCAAATCCGGCCCAGAGATGGCGCAGGAAGGCTGAGGGTCTCGTGTCCTGAAGAAGCACACCAAGCCCTCTGGCCAGATCAGCATTGCATAGGTGCTCTGGCATATAAGTTGGATACCCTCTCAAGTACCTGGATCCACCTGTGAGTGTGTGTATATTGGCCAAGTCAGCTGATGTGTAATGACGATCCCCCTTCGAAGCCTGTCATAACAAGGGACTCCTTTGAGAACAACTAATTTACTAATCCTTGAATACGGAATGTGTGGGTGGCCAAATTAAGACTGGTTACATGTTGAACGAGGCATGGCTCCCAAAGGCGAAGATAATTCGGTGTTTGTGCTCTGTGATCGAGAGATCCTGTACCATGGGATGCTCTGTGTCTCTGCCATTGGCGTGATCATCACCCAGGCCACCATCCTCAACTTCTACATCATTGCCTTCTTCAGGGGATACCGTCATCATGTAAATACGAAGTCTCTTGAGTAGTACTGAGTGTGTTTCTGTTGACATTTACCAATCCAGATCATATAATGGGGTCTTATCTATTTGGTGAAGTTTGGTAGTTCAGGGATTTACTGGAATTGGCTGGACACGTGAATGTTAGATGTTAATATTTGATCCTGATTCCTATTTTAATCAACCCTTTTATAGAAGAGGGACATCCTGATTGGCGTTGGAATGTGGGTTATTAATTGCTAGTTTTTCTTTTACGAGATTTTTTGATGAGAGACTGTCTCGGTAAAATTATGAAGTTTTACTTACAAATACATACAGTTTGCGATGTACAGGTTTATGATTTTTTTATATTTAATCTTAACGATTTGAATAGTTTTGACGCAAAATTTGAAGACAAAAATGGTCACGAGTTCTTTAAAAAAGTGGCAATAATTGATGTTATGTTTATGTATGATTGCTCTCTTCAGCTAATGAGTTGGAGTGAATGGATCAACACTCGTACAATGGTCAACATTTTTATGATTATTTACTCATAGTGCTTATAGTGGGAATCCATGCAATTTCGTGCGTGGAATATAACCTTCATCAAGCTTTATTAAAACGTCGCTCTTTGAATGGTTGTTGACGATCAATCGCCTGGAAACGCGGATTGATGAGCAAAAAGAAGGTTCTGAACCTTTTTTTTGGAAGCCCTTGTTCAGATCCTAATCAATTAAAATAGATGAAAAGCGTGATCCGTTTTATTGCTATTGATGTAGTCGAAATAATTTTGTATGTTTGGCCATCACTGTTCTAAACAATGTTTTAAGCATCAAAATCACGTGTGACCATTTTACGCGGGTGAATTCAGCACAACCTTGATATTGACGAATTTGAATCATTTTTTATTATATTCACTGCTGTTACTGATTAAACCACTTTGCCTTTTGGAATTTAAATCTAATCCATTGCAATTATGATCATCTGTTTATTTTTCTATAGTCTATTAAAGCTTACTTCATTTCAGATTTTACTTTGATTGTTTTTGCAAATGTGATCCCTCAGAAGTTCAAGATGAACATTTTGTTGCCATATTTGCGTAAAAAAACGAGGAAACTCATGGAATTAATTACATAAAATTGAGTTTGACATTCGATACGTTGATTGCAATGAGCCTCAAAAACAAAACTCGTGTGCCCTGTACTAGGATCATATTCAATTCCCCAATAAGGCTGTTCAGTTGCACTGTAAGAAATATTTATATTGATAAGGTCTCTTTGTCAATATCGATTTTCCCATCTAATCATATTTCCATCACAGAAAAAAGTCAACGAAATATCTTAAATTAGAGGAGTATCATTTTTTCAAGCAGAGTAAGAATAAAGCGTCAATGTCTTCTGATCGTTATACAATAGGATCAATGATACGATTTCAAGCCCAGAGAAAGACTAACAAAGGATGAGGTTATGAAGTTTCACGTTTATTTTGACACTCCCCTCGCACGACTAGGGTGTCTCAAGAGTCTGGTTTTCACAGGTTGCCACATACTTTTGGTTCCTGGGAGATCTTTTCATCGTGTGCCTCTTCGCTATTAGCTTCACCACCGCCTACAGATACATTCACATGAGACGGAAATTCTCAGGCAACCGTACTTTATCCGAGAAGAATATTCAGCAAAAAATTCGACGGTCCATCTACAAGCACGTTCTTTGTGAGTATTCTTAATCTCCAGGATGTCTTGAAGCCTTGAAGCCAATCATGACAACAGTCCAGGAGGGCCTCTGGGTCTCTGGGCCAATGTATTTCAATATTCGTGTTTAGTCAAGCTTATGCCTTCAGATATATCGCACTTTTAATGTTCTTCTTCTTGCTCTACTTATCGACTAAAATAGGGTTATCTCCCGTTTACTGTGGGACACTTCCGTTTGCTTTCCTCTCGTGGCTCGCTTACTCCGTCTATTTGGTGGGAAAAGTGGGGGTGATCTTCAATTCTGAGATCCCTGCCTTTATGACCAATTTCACCGCGATTGAACGTAAGTGACATCAGGGAAACCAACCGCCCACACCATTCATTTGCTTCTCTTGTCTCTAAACTAGGGATACAGAGAAAGCGGTTAGTAATGAGTGGGCATGATTTTCTTGTCAAATGCATCATGACTCGCTGGATGTTGACGAAAAATATTTTTGTTCTTTTACTTTTTACCATACAATTGTTTGAGAGACCAAATGAGAAATTAACAATCATTTAGCTCATAGTCAATGTTCAATAATAGTTTCAATGCTATATGAGAATTGATTAAAAGAAAAAAATATTTTCTCTGCTAAAACCAAAGAAAAAAATGGGCTGACAAGTTTTAGTTCAATGGTCCGGTGAATATTTTTGTTCAACGTCACCAGCAAATATCAACCGGTTTAATTTCGAGCTATCCCTACTCAAGTTCTCCTCTTTCATTGTGTGTTTGTGTGTTTCATAATCCTCGAAGCGATTAAACGGGGCTTTGATTCCGGACTAGTTCACTTCTACCTAATGATGCTTTCCAATGTGGTTCATCGCATCACCGATTGACCGATGCATGAGTACCTAATGTGGCATGATGTGTGTTTCTGGTCAAGCTGATGCCATACAATGGATCATCAATTGAACTGGGATTCCCTATTTGTACTGCCATTAGTTCGAGTGGATTGCTTCGTATTGTGACCTGGATCCGGTGTCGTATCGCTTGAAGTATTGGTCTCCAATTTCAGTGTCCTTCACCAATGACCCGGCCAACAACTTGGGCTCGAATCTTCTCAAGGTGACCATTGGCTTGTCAGCCTTGGTCTTCATTATCATGCTCCAGGCTCATCACAACCACGACCCAGATTCACCGCACAGCGGATACATCTCCGGGATCTGTCACAACACTGCGGTGGAAGTGTTCGATTCGGTGAGTTTTGGTCAGGGTAAAATTGCTAGAGTAACTTTTTTTAATATCTACAAAGTAAGTGGAAGAAGTATGCTAATTTAGGCAACAGGAGAGTCAATAAGATCCTCTCTGTTCTCGATGGTCAGTTACTTCAAGACAAACGCAAGAGACGATCATTTCTAATTTTTGACAATAGTTCATTCCCAATTTTGGTGTTCGCTATCTAACGGTCAAAGTGCGAGTTTTACAACAAGTGTTGATACATGTACAGTACATCAAAAATTAAAACTCAAGCTGAATTGAGTTCTGTTAGCAAAATTAAACTTAGGGAAATATAAACTTAGTTAAGATTAATTCAATAACTGAAAAAGCATCAAGGATTGAACATAAAAAAATATAACTTCAGAGAAGACATTTTTAATTGACTGAAAGGGACCCTCTCAATGTTTGAAACAGAAGGGTGGGTTGATTCTTTTGAAAATTAATTGTACCCAAAGTGCAGTTTTTGACAACTTGTGAGTGGACATTAGCTCTTTCCCATGCTTTTTGCATTCATTTTAAGTCAAAAAAACCGTCATCTATCTTTCAAGGATCTGGTGCGCTTTAACAATCACAATAGAGGACACATTTTAGGGTTGAATTGAACACCAAAAGCGATGATTCGCGTCCAAAATGACCTTTCAGTCCACTTTTGGAGGGGTACTAAGAGGTCATGGATTCGAGGTGAATTGCCCTTGTTATTGGGCGGAGGTAGCGCCCTCTATCTGGTCCAGGGTCAGACTAACAAGCGTAGAAACGATAAAATACGCTCTAAAATGCCAGACTTAATCAAGGTATCATTCACTGAGCAACTAATTCATCAACAGCATTTTAACACATCAATAACATCTCCAAGTGTTCGGGGACACTTTTAAACTCCCACAAAGGTACGATTCAAATAAGAATCAAACAATGAGTTATACATTGCATGCTTGAAAGTGCGCCGTGAAAGTTCGGACTCATCAGTTTCTCATCAAATTTGCATCAAATTGTTTATCACCAACTTTGAAAGTCTTCTGAGATAAGACATCTCAAGAAACAACACCTTTTTAAGGAACAATAATAGCACCTAAAACTAAAACCGTCCAAAGGTAACGGGTAAAAGCTTGCCTGATAAGCACATACTAAAAAAAGCTGGTTAATTCAAAGTTAAGGAAATGACATGCTATTAATTAATAATTAAAATGAAATAATGAACATTGATAACTACCAAGCACGGTTCTAGAAATCCTTGAACATATATATGTCTGATATGATGCAATTAAAACCTACAAAAAATATATTTTGGCAATGCGCCAATTCACGTCAACCTTGAGATGAGCGTAATGTTCGGTTTTTCACGAATAAAAGAAAGGTTAAAGTGCCAGAATCCCTTACTTTGCCCACACTTAAATGAGACAGAGTGCGCCAGACCTGCATCATTATATCGATTTAACCCCTTGCTAACTATGAATGATCTTTTGTGTCCCGTAATCTGCATTGGTTTGCTATTCATTGTGGTCAAATATTCCCTTGGTTGAGTGGAACATTTCTCCATCTGGTTTCGTATCATAATCCATTGCCCAAACATTGCAAGTAATTATCAGTACTGAAAAATCGGCCAGCAATGGTTAAACATGAAAAAAAGTGTGACTTCAGAAAATTCCTTTTTAACTGACTGAAAAAAGGGAGGAATGACTCTTCAGGTTAAAACTACTAAATTAGCTACACCTCTCTTTGGTGATGTGTCGAAGAATCTTACTGGAAAATGTCACATAGGAACAGATGAGTTAAGGTAATCTCGTCATTTCCCGGAAACTCGCTTATACCTGCCTTATCCAACGTACTCAAGATCAGAATAAACTCAGGGGAGGAATGACACCATCAAAGGAATGTCACTTTAATCCGTTAAACCTCATTTAACTGGACAATACTGGATTCAACCGTTCTCACTCTTAAGCATTTGATCCACAACTTTTTTGCTGGACCTTCAGGAATGATTGATACCTTGTGGGCATCAAAGCTTATGAAAGGCTAATCAGAGGGTCTTTTTCGGACACTCAAATACCAAAGAATATTCATTCATAATATCGTCGGCTCTTGTCAAATAATCAGTTCTCATTTTTTTTTTCGGGGTACATTCTTATTGCTGTTTAGAATCGGCCATATACGTTGTTGAGAGCTCAGTGATAAGTTTGGTGCACGATCATAAACATCTCATTTTGAATAGTTTTTAGCAGATAATTGATTTGTTGTGACAGATGATTTGGCCATTATGAGTGCTCGCATGACACGCGCATCACAACAAGACAGTCGTAGGGCATTTGCAACGAAATTACAGTAATGGAGTTCTTTTTTGAGGAAGTCAAACAAGTCCATCCCTACTGAACCATGAAAGAACGACCAATCTATTGACAATTGGGATAAACGGAAATTTTCTGGGCCAAAATCAAAATGATAAATTGAGACACTTTATCAAACCAAAGGACCAAGAATACGAACTTTGCAATTTAAAAAAGCACAATATGCTATTAAAACATTTTTTAGCAACTTAAAAGCAACAAGGGCCCATGATAAAACTTGGAGCTAAAATTTTAATAGTTTTTATGTCATATTTTTAACAACAATAGAACATGTCGCCAAAAAAAAACGTGCTTCTTTTGGTCTCTTAATTGTAAAAAGTGCCTTTACATGGGATTATGTTTGCGTTTTGCCTAATATCTAGTACCCAACATCACTTGGGACCTTCAGCATTTTTTGTAACGCAGTTTTTACACCCATGACATGATCCAAATCAATGAGGTTCCAATCCCAACCTTCTCATTGAACATTGGACATCAAAATACCACAACAACCTAAAGGACCACTTACAAGGGAGTTTTATAGCACGAAAATGCATAAACTATGACTATTTGTCCAAAAAGTGAAATTCAATGTTTCCCATTTGTTGAACTAATCGTAAATACGTCGATCCTGATTGAAGTGGGCTAATGGAGTTCCTATCTTTTCGTAACTGAGAATTCACCCACTCGTGCGTCATTCTTGATGCCAATTAATACAACCCTTTTCTTTGATCTTTAGCTGACATTCCACTCGTTATGCGACGTTGAAAGACATTCGATATTTATATGGTTAATATATATTTTGAGCGTATTCATATTGTACTGTGGGGGTTGTGAGCAACGGTTTTGAGGATAGAAAATGCCGTACGGACATTGGGTGAGCGTTGTGGAAATAGTAAATTGGCCGGAAACCAGCCGGACAACCACTTCACCGCTTGTGTGGCTATGATTCAATTTGTACTTCTTTTCCACTTTCGTCTTGTTCCCCGCACTACTTAGGCAATTTAATTGGCATACGGTTCCAATGCCATTGCTTGTTAAACATGTACGCCTCGCTCATCCGGTGGATTTTTGGGTCTTAAAAGCGAGATTTGCAGCCGCAGCTCCTCAGTACCACTTGATCATCAGAGCCTTCAACAACTGAAGTCTTTCCCACGAGTTGCATGGTTGCGAGAGTGAAGGTCTATACGCAGACACTTCCCACCAAACGTACCCCTTGTGTCCAAGTTTGGCTATGAACCAAGTACCCACACGTACCCTAATATTGTGGACTTTAGGACTGCTCCAGTTGGCCGTGGCCAATCCCATCCAAATCCCTGTGGCCTTTCCTCACCTCACTCGCCCATTCCCCACGATGGCAGACGCTAAGGGACGCCATTACTACCACAAGATCCAGTCTGAATACCACTACAAACAACATCTCCTGCATTACGAACAATACCTTCAACACCAGAGGCTCAGCATTGCCCGCAACGAACCCGAGTTCTCGGACCAGTTTGAGGAAATTGAGGAACACGAGCATCTACGCCATCAAAGGCACCGCGAGGCCATGGTAAACATTGGCAGGACACGGCCCACATCCAAAGTGGAGACGGCCTTCAGACCGGAACCAGCCAAGGTGGTCAATGACAAAGACCTCGACCAGGTGCACCACGCCAGTCTGCTGCAGGCCGTACGAAAATCCAAGGCAGCACCCATCTCCACAATGAGCAGTTCTGCCTCCACTCCAACCCCTACGGCCTCCATATTGACGCCCCCCAGCACCACTTACATCACCACATCTGCCACCACTGCTCCCGATCCGGGCCCAAATTGCCACGACTTCATCTGCCTGTTGGGGAACTTTGATCTGCTCAAGACCGACTCAGGATATCTCCTGACCACAGATGGCAGGAAGAACGAGGATTCCTCGGCTGCCGCCAAGTGCCAGGACTTCTTGTGTTGGTTGTCCCAGTTCGAGATTAAAAGCAAATCGTTCGGGTTTCAATTGGTCCGGAAAGATCCCGAGTCCGTGACGCTGCCGCCGGCCAGCAAGTCCGATTTGAGCGAGATGACCGACATATTCCGACTGGGAATGCCCACCTCAAGCCTGAGAGCCACACCGTCCAATTCGGTCCCCGACATTGGTTCGCCTTCGTCATCGATTCAGTCCACTCAGTCACCCTTGTCCCTTGGCAATTGGGACAAGACCACGGAGGACTCATTGGACGAGCCGGAGGACTTTTGGTCGTCCTTCAAGTTCAATCAGTCCGAGGACGAGGACGAGGAGGCCCCTACGGTCTCGACCACAAAACCTCAACCAATTCCACACGATACCTACGAGGATTTCTTGAACAACCTCAAGGACGAAAGTGTGAAGGAACCGCCTCAAAAGTCCTTGACCAAATTGGACTATGACTCCTTATTTGGGGATTACAACTTCTAAAGTGCCTGCCTTAATGTTCTAACACCGAATTTTTTACTCATGCTCGTTAATAAAAGTATCACCATTGCCATTTTTTTGACCCATCTCTGACCGAAAAGACGGTTAAGATTCTCAGCTTTCTAAGGGCGGTTTTACACTAGAATGGAAAACCAAATTTGAATCCGGTAAGACTAGTGCTGGGAATGAGATCTTTTTCACAAATTTTGACTTGAGACTGTTAGAATGGACTCTGACTCGAGTCAGAGTCCGACTTCCATCCTTAAACCGGATTCAATCTCGGTTTTCCACCCTAGTGCGAAGCCGCCCTAAGTTTCAATGTGCTCACCTCCTACAAATATGAGCAAGTTAGGTCAATCGTTCAACGTTCCGTGACAAATGTCACTGGAGTGGTTCCTTTACTTTTAAATAGGCCTGATATGCGAAGTAAGGCCCTTATTCAGCGCGCATTTTTCTTCATTTTTAAGGTGACGTTGCTGAGCTTGATCATTGTCCAGGACAAGGACTCGCATTTCTCCAAGATCTGGAACTTTGACGGAGTGATTATTGTACTTTCGTCGCTGAATCTCATCTTGCCCACACTTGCCTTGTACGGACTGTCCATGAGCGACTTTGGACGCAATTTGGAACGGATTGTTCCAATCAAAGTCATACACCAACTTATTCTCTTGCTGTTGATCAACATTCCTTTCCTCGGAGTCAGAATCTATCTCTGGTAGGCTATGGCTATTTATTCAATGGCAGTTACTTTCCTGACATGAAGTTTATGAAACTGAGGCTCAAAAACAATTGTTGACATGGTGATGTTGCCATTTCATACTATTGAGTTTGAAGAAAAGAGCAAAGGCTTGCCTGGAGTTCTCTTCTAATAGAGGGCAGGAAAAAGCAGAAGACTTTTGAGCCCTAAAACACGTCAACTTTTCAAAATCCAACCTTGCCTTACCTTCGCTCATAGAGAGTGTTGGCCAGTTTTCTTTTGTGGTAAAGAGTTTTCAAGGGATAATCTTGATCTGCTTTCTATTGACAATTGGTTGGAGACTTACTCTCCGGCTGCTTGTGAACAGACAGCCATGAAATAGAGTTTCTAGCAGTGGCAATGAGATTCCTTTTCCTTGTGGAGAGTCAAAAGATTCTGCCCGTGAAAGCCGGTTTTCATAAAAGAAAACGAATTTCATTATTACAATTTTACCTAACAAGGAGCATTTTGTATTCATTTCCAATCACGGATTTGTGTTTTCCATCTCAAGAGCTAAGCACTTTCTCATGAAGAATACGTTGACCAATTATCATCTCAGCCAAGTTATGAGATCTCAAAAGTAGGTTCTGAGTAGTACACAGAGCTAATTGGTTGGCAATCCATCCTCTTTACCAAAAGGTATTCAAGAATATGATCATAAGCCGCAAATGAGACTTCAGGTGGAAATAAGTACTTTTATGATTCGGGTTGGAGACATAGGTTGCTGTTTTTTGGGGGTCCTATACATTCAATTTTTTTGGAGATGGTCTTGATCTAGAATTGAAGGCATCTATTTGTATTCATAGGACGGTATTCAACTACGAGTTGTCCCTATTCGTGGTGAAAAATCTTTGTTACATCTTCATGTTGAGTCACAGTCTCTATCCAGGTAAGAAGATATTGTTGGACATAATTTTTGAGTTAATGTGTTACGGAGTATCTGCTTCAAAGGCATGGTGAAAGTCACCAAGAGGTTCATCCTGCAACCGGCATCCAAACTCCCGGCTTTAGCCATCACAACCACCGAGCAATTGAGTCAAATGGAACTTACCACAATTCGATCCAGTTCGGGTAAAGGAAGTAAACGGAGTTCACGGTATTCTGAGGACTTTAATGGTAAGTTCACGAGGTCGTTAAAATTTTTGGGGTAGGTCACTAGAACTTAGATCTCTGGGGCTTGATAAATCTATGTAAAGAGATTGAATTGCAGTTCCGGATCATTTATTATTGAAAGGAGCAATTCAACTAACAGTGTATTTTAATTAAGAATACATTTAGTCATAAGTATACAAAAACGTGTTTTAAAGCTGGACTTATTTTTTCTATTTTGACATTCCTATTCTGACAAATATTTTACAGAATCGGAGGAAAGTTTTTGCCCAATTCGATTGATGACTTGTATTTTGGTTTTTTATTACCTTCATTGTATTGACAATTAGGCCAGTGACCTCCCCCAAAAATGGCCGTGAGTCATCCGACAGCTGTTTAAAGCACCCATATTTATTGAAAAGGGGCTCAGTTCATATTTTTTTTAGTAAGTCAAGTGTTTTATAAGTAGGAGAGCAAGGCAAATCAAAGAAGCAAAAACAATTCCAATGCTAATTTTTCTTCTTCAGGTCTTTATTTACTTCACAAGCCCAATTATTTAGGGTCTGCGGCTATAGCCAAGGGCCGAGTATTGGATTTCACTTTTTGGATCTGATTGGATTACGCTATAATTTTCGCATTGACCTTCGGATTTGATTTTGCAAAACTTGACGAATTCCAATTACAACACGGATTCCCTGTTGGATTTGAAGCACCGAGCACCAAACTCGCAATAAAGATGAAAAAAAAAAAAAGAATGATCAGTTTGTTTTCTTGTAGATATGTCAAGCCCTGGTCCAACCTAGTCAAGAATCTATAATGGAACAACAGATGAGTGGCTAGGACTACTCACTCCATCCAAGTGATCAACAGATAACCTCGAAAAAAGTGGCCATTACATAAGATGAATATCATGCCAAGATCAGCCTTTAATCCAGAATGATTAAAGCATTGTGCAGTATCAAATATTTGAAATATACCAAAGCCTCGTACAAGAACTGGTTAAAACAAGATCGAGAAAGGTCAAGGACCGTTATGTCCAAATCAGATTGATGCGCGGATGATCAGAAGATATATGCAACTTGGAAAGGTATTACCGTTTTAGGTTTCCGTCAATTAAACCCCTACATATTCAGGTTGTCAGAACCGAGGTAAGCTCAAGCTTAAGTCCCAATTTACAGTCTTGATTGGAGTGAGCGTTAGTGGCAAAATCTCAGATAGATACTTTCTACTGTACGCACCATTTTCCAAGTCTTTGCACGACAAAAGTTTTCTAGACTGATCCAAACCAGCTATTCATAAGTAGGAAGTCTGAAGCACATTTTTGGTCCAAAAAAAAGGACAGAATTCGTTTTGGATGGGCAAGGTCGCCTGAATAAGGCTACAAGGCGATGAATTGGACTTTGACAGGGTTTGGGTGAAGCTAAGCTTTTTTTGGTAATAGAAGAAACCATTTTGGAAAACCAAAATACCATTTTGTGCTATTTATTCATGTGTCGTAAGAATCTGGAGTCTTAGAATCGGATAATTTTGAACTGAATGAAAAATATGGATTATTTCTGCACTGTTACGGAAGACAATTAAAAAACACACGTACTTCAGATATTTATAAGTTATGTGTCAATTTTGCACTTTGGAAAGTTTCCGCTATTAGCAACAAATTTTCTGAATAAGAAGTGTTGAGGGACTTGGTATTGGACTCTAAATAGGTGCCTGTCTTTTGATATATTTATTACTTTTTTACTTTTCACTTACAATAATAATTGGAGAAACCACCAGTTCTGTCAAAACATGGAAACGTTTGAGAGGATAATCACCTTCATTAACAATCAATTCCAACAACCGCAATTGAAATCATGGAATGTCACACTTTGCACTTTATTACAGATTAATGATAATGGTTTAGTACTTTATCTAAAGCTCTTTCCAATTCCATGAAAGAGCCTTTTTAATTTTGTGCGAAATTTTGCCCGCACTTTTTGGCTAACGACAACATGTACCATGTAATGAGTATTCATGAAAGTTCTGTGAAAGTTGGCTTTATGGTCTTGGGTAGAGAGTTGATTAAGCTCCATAGGAATTACGTGACCGAATACAAAACAGTCAAGTATTTGTCTAGCTGTTGCATTTGAGAGAACCTTCATTCATTCACGAGAAAGCGCCAAAAGCCTTCAAAGTCAACAACAAAATTGTGCCGTGATTTCTTTTATGAATGTTCAATGAAAAGGGTTGGATAGCCAGAGCGAAAATATCACAACGTAACATACACATATTTAGAAAAACATTCCTTTTTTAGAGAAAGAACCAACGGGGACGAACTATCTCAAATCTTACTATTAATAGACAATGATGTGATCAGAGTCTCAAAAGTCTTTTAATAGTTAAACTTGGGGAAAGTATTAGGGCAAAAACTGCATTTTAAAGGTAATACCAGATTAAATTTTCGGATTGTATCATAATGGACGAAAATCAGGAAACAATAAAACATTTAGAAGATCTACTTCAAGTCAAATAAGACAATTATGGAATGCTTTTTCTCCTCGGGATGCGATAAAAAGGGCGAGAAATAATAAGTTATGAGAGTGAACAATTAAAACTGCAATTAAATCGCACATTTGCAAGGAACCAAATCTTGACTTTGTAAGAAATGGAAGATAAAACAAACAATAAATTTGCCTTAAAACTGTATCGTCGACCCCATGTCATGGAGAGTTTGAATTCATGCTTACTAATCTTGGCAATCTCCAAGACCAAAGGAACAAAGTAAGCTCTAAGCAAAAGATGAATGAATTATGGTGAATTTTCACACTTTTTCCATCAAGTGAAGGAATTTTTCACGTCAAACCGCTTCAAGTCACATAAAACGTCCCTGCCTTTCTCTTTTTTCATCTTCATCATCAACCGGACTCACAAACTTATCCTAAGACATGGTAGTACTTAAGGGAAATCTTCTTTTAAAACCGTAAACGTAAGGGTAATCAATCCCCTCTCCTCCTCATTTTAGTATAATATCTGGCATCAAATTCCATGAATCGAAAAATAGCTTGTCTCCTCTTTTCCGCCTCCTCCACACTTCATTTTGGATCTTTAATAAGTACGATATGTCTATTTTGTTAACAACCACTTGTCACCACTTAATGATCATCATGTGGAACCTTTCCCTATCATTTTGAAATGCGATCTGCTTAAGCCTCCCTTTCCCAATCCAACCTTCAAGGCTCGCGTGCTTTGGTTTTGACGGTTTGGTTTGCTTCAAAGGTCCCGAATTGGTGTACATTCCTCTCATCTCAAATATTTCGCAGGCTTCTATTTTGAGAATAAGTCCCTGTACTGCCACTTTCTGTATGTCAATTCCAAACGTGAGAATGAAACTCCCAAGTTTTGTCGACTCTTCTAGAAATGTGGTTGCCGGGATGGGAGAAGATTGTCTTACTAATCTCACGACAGGGAAACAAAAAGGGCTAATCAAGTTGATAAGTCTCCAGTGGCACGAAACTAATTTGAGTCTCTACAATAACATATGGTCTTTGTATTGAAGGAAATGACGGCCCATTTGTACTGCAAATTTGAGATATTGAACATTTGCGAGATCCCTTTTCCCAAAACTCAATGTTAACCTTTCTTTGATAGTATAATTGAGATTGCAAACCCACAAGTCACTTGAAGGTTTCCCGTGAGAACTTTAATTACTTCCAAAGCGACAAACAAACCAGAATGGATTTCCAATATAAAGATTCATTATATTAAATCGTTCATGTAACAAGGCGGTATTTTATCAAAAAACAGGAAATTCAATAGTTCTCCGAATAGTCATAGTCCCCAAAAAGAGAGCCATAGTCCACCTTGTAGGGTTTTACCACCGATTGAGGCGGCGTCTTGGCCTTGGGTGGTGGTGCCCTGTCAGGTATCAGCTGTGACGATTGAGCTTGGTCAAACAACGACCAGAAACCCTCTGCCGAGTAGTCGTCCGACTCGGGGACTGGAATGGTCATTGGGGGCATGACTGGTGTGGGCGTGGACGCCACGGATCCCGTTAGGGCACCCAGTTGGAAGATCTTCGCAAAGTCCGCCTCGCTTTGGTCGGCTTTGAATTGCTTGGCGGCCAAGTCCGACCCCACGTGGCCCTTCTGGACCAACTCAAAGCCATAGGTTTTCTTCCTGACAATGAACTGGCTCATCCAACACGCAAAGTCCGCGCATCTCGCCGTGGCGTTCGACCTTGACGGACGCTCATCCAAGGTCAGAACGTAGCCCTTGTCCGTCTTGAGCAGATCGTATTTGGCCAAGAGGCAAATGAAGTCTTGGCAGGCCAGATCAGTCGGCTGATCCACATGCTTGTTGCTCTTGTTTGTGGAAGGCACGGATGGTGTGTCATCACGTGGAGAGAAATCACCAAGCAGGTGGAGAAGCTCGAGGCTCTTCTCAAGGTCCGACAACTCCTTGTTGACCTCATTGGCCTCGACCCCCTCATGCTGATCATGCTGATGAGAGGAGGCCAAGGACTCGTGGAACAGCTGCTGTTGGTGGGTTTGAAGCTTTTTGGTCACGGCCATCTTGGGAAGGGGCACAACGGCGTCCTGTTGGCCACCATCCCGGTTCTTCAGTTGCCCGTTATGGAACTGATACTGTTTTAGGTGGTCGAGGTGTTTCTGGTAGTGGAAGTTTGACTCCTCCGTGTGGTACAAGTCGACAACACTCTGAACCGGATTGGCTGTGGGCCTATGTGGGGGGGCCTGGAGGGTGCGTCTGAATTTCTCTAGGGCTTCGGCCGATTCTTGGCCCGCTAAATGTCGGGCCATGGAATTGTGAATATTGAGAAGAACCAGGAGTGTGGACTGGAGACTGACCAGATGAACAGATGGGGACACCGTCCAGGAACGGACACTTCCCGCAAAGAAAAAGAGGGTCGATGCAAGGCTAAAAACCCAATATAGATTCATATCCAATGTGAGGGTTCAATGGATCAAAGCAATATGCTCATACTACGAGCTCAAGAGCCGAATTGGAACTGGGAACAATGGCCTTTGAGAGGGTTATCATATAACAATTAGCACATTCGTCTCCGTGCGGACGAAGACTGTGGGAAGACGGAAGAGACGGACAGAGAACGAGGACCGAGAGAACGAGCTCGGCGAGAGATGGAAGCATCATGGACACTCAACCAGCCAATCGGCCAACCATCCAACAACCATCGACCATTGAACGGTTTGGAATTGACGAATAATTGACGTTCTCACGGGCTATTTGCATTTGCGCCGCTACCGAGAAGAAGATCCAAAGTCTCCCGATCGTATGAAGTAACATTGATAATTGCGTGGGATACAAGGTCGGCCGTTAAAGAAAAAGCAGAAGTAAGGACGCCTCTGATGACAAATGCTCAGGCAAGAATCAAGGCCAAGGTGTAGGGTGGTCATTTTTTTCATTTCATTGATTAGGATGATGGTTTTATTCTGGATCAAATGGGTCCAAAAAGCCATCTTTGACCACTACTTGATTTTGTTAAATTCTTGTATCGATTTTTGTATATGATGTTTATACATGCAGTTTTATACATTTTGCAATCTGACTTGATCAAGAGTCGCAGTAAAGTTTATTATCATAATGTTCATTTAGGGTAAATTATCATAAAAATCACATATCACAAAATATATAATAATCGAAAAACGCGCCAAATTTTGCCTTTTAATACAAAAAGACAAATAAGTAGTTGCCCTCTTATCAGATGGGCTATCAGTTTAGGCACATCATCACATCAGTAGGTAAGGTCGTGATGGTTTCCGCATCTCCACTTATTGCTTTCCTCCGTTTGACAAATTGACCAATTCATCTATAATTGTTCAACTTTTGGTTACCTTTTAAATCACATCTGCCAATTATAATGGGACATGGTGAATACACTCGAAAACTAGCAAAAATGAATTTTAAGAAGTTCATCTAACAAGTGCTTTCACTTGTTTCAGTATAATACCCAAACAACACTCATGCCTTTAAAGAGTACAGGATTGTTTTTTGAATTTATGCGCCCAGTTACCCACGGAAAAAAAGGAAGAGGACAGACACAAATGTTGCAATCCTCTCTAAAAGCCCTTATTTATTGGCCTCTTTGGACTTGACCTGCCTCTTTTTGAAACTCGGTGCCCGGCTTTTAGAGGGCAGGGCAATAACACGGTAGATAAAACGTGTCTTCGATTTCCTTTCATCTTGAAATACATTCAAAGGCCAGCTCGGTCTGCCAACTCAAAGTCGTTGGTAGACCAAATATCATATAAGGATTGAAAGGTAATAAATAGACGAATTATAACCTTTCATTTTAATAATACTGGGGATTACATTCCCTGTAGCGGTTAGAAAAGCCCGCTAAAACCAAACTAAACTGAAAAAAAGATAGCAAAGGTCACATGTATAATTGCAATAGCGCAATCGGTCTGACAAATTTGACTCCATCTGTTTGTAGGTATATACCGGTATGATCAAATAAGAGGGCAATTAGTTGATTGAAACTCCTTTTATGGTCCAAGATATCAGGTTAAACTGTTACTCATGTTTGCTCTGATAAAGATTCAACTGAACTTTTGTGTTTGAACAACTTAACTCCCATCTCCAAATCAAGGAATACATATTTTTATGCTCCAGTAATGTCTACCACTATTCGTAAAGCATTTGGATTTTCAAGTGTATCGCCCACTTCCATGTTACACATCTTAATCGCACGTCTTTCAACAATCCAAAGGTAAACAATTGTTAATGTTTTGAGGGTCAAACCTTATCTTCCAGTATAGTAGCCTATATACGTATTAGGCAGTCAATTTAAGCTCCTTGCTTTATCGCGAGAAGACAATAACGTGTGAAGAAATATCAGAAAAAATGTACCAATTGTCCTAACAAAGTTGTTCTCGACGGATCAAAGCAAATAATGAGTGACCAAGCCATGAAGATGATATCTCGTCAAGATTTAGACCTCCTAAAGCGGCAAACCTATTGTAATTTGAAGGAACTACTCTTCAAGTGCGACAAAGACCAAAACTTTGAGCCCATTCATGAATTGGGAGTCAGTATCAAGTCCATCGATGGCAGACAAGTGCCAATCCTAAACATGGCCGTTGAGTCTGAATTACTGCATGTGGTCGAATATCTGGTTGACAATGGAGTGAATGCGGACGAGACTGATACCGAGGGTAATACTGTCCTTCACGCTTTGTCTCTGTGCAGAATTAAGAAAATCGCTTTTAAAATCGAGGACTGGTGGGAAACATTAGGGCACGGATGGATGCCCCTAAATAGTGAGGACCAATCACCGATCATTAAAAGCAGCTTTAACAACAACGAAATAGCCACCAGCGTGTTGTTGTGGAGGCTAAAGAAGAACGACTTTAATGGAGTGCCAGTGCTGCAAATTGCAATACGGAGAAAGTTTCACAAAGGACTAGAAGAACTGATTGAGTGGCATAGACGAAAAAAGGCATCGCCATTTGTTCTTACGTCTGGCACAGGCTTGAGCCCATTTCAAGAGGCCATTCGAGTGAAAGACAGCAAGGCACTTGTGTTGTTGTTTGCAGCCGAAGACCTCTTTGACGACAGGGAGTCTTTGATTGAGGGAATAGTCCCGGACTTGGTGGATTGTGGTGAGCTTGATATCATCTCAGTGGCATGGAATCACCTCAGAGGTTGGCAGATTCATTCTTTATCATTGTGGACAGAGTTCTAGGTACAAAGACGTCACTTCGGCCAAGCCACTGGAGGCACTGTTTGGAGCTACTCTGATTACATTTTGGTACTTTGGCAAGTGAGCGTTGGCCCGATCCACTTCCATAAGGGCCCTTATTTGAAAAGACCAAATTGGGGAAGATGCATGGTAGATTGCCAAATGAACTACTCGTGACAAGCCATGAAAGTGATCTCTTTTCCTGACAGTATGTGACCCAGCCAGGTCACTAATTATACATAAGATTTTGAAAGAACTCGCCGTAAACAACTCAAACGCATTACAGTTCAATCAAGAGGAATCAGCCCAATCGGCCCTTTATTTGGTTGAGGCTGATTCAACAAGCGCCCTCTGAAGTGCAGAACGTAAACCATATTTCGTGCAGGGTAAGATGGCTATTAGCCATGTGAAGTAAAGAAAAGTGAGGGAAAAAATTGGTTGTCTAAAATACCCGTCCACAAAATGCCCAAAATCAGGGTGCAACACTAAATTGTTTCTTGCAATTTTTTCGTTTACTTCACATGGCTAGTAGAAGTAGATCGGTCCGACACAATTCTCCCAAAGTGCCAAATTGTGTTTAAAATAGCTCAAAACAATGCCTCAAGTAGCTAGGCGTGTGTGCCTAGTTGGCATCCTGCAATTTTTTCGGCCCTAGATGTATGTGCATTTGACTTTAAGAGGAAATCCAAGACATTGTGAACCAAATGCCCAGTAGAATCTTTTGAGAACAAAAATTGAAACCTTGCCAAAGCTGCGTGTTGCCAACTCTTTTGGATGTCTTTTAACCATTTCATTAATACCACACATAACAAAAGATGGGAATATGGAATGTATTGAAAAAAAAAAGCTAAGGAGCTATTGCTTTCCAAAAACAATTGCTGCCACAGAAAGCTTGAAGGAACTCTTGACCGATTAAGTTTCAGCTGACCAACGCTAAGCGTGTTCACATTCTTATTTTACTTTTTCAGAGGATTTGAAGACACACTATATCACAGTTTGGAAGAACATTGCAAAGTTTCACGTTTCTGTGCAGAATCAAGAGAGGGCAAGAATGCACCACGAATTAAATGATTGTCAAATTCGACAATTGATAGGGCCACCAGGGATTTTTAATAAGAAAGAACAAATTCAATGGCACAAATCGTCTCTACTGTGAGGCCGACAGTCTAGATTCGTCATTTTGGGCAAGGAAAAACACTAAACTTTGACGTCGACAAAAATGGAAATTTTGGATTGTTAGCAAAGCAGGTTTTCGGTCCAGCTCTGACCACAGAGATACACAGAGAGGATATGCTAGGGAGGCCGGCGTTAGAATGTCATCGGAGAGGTTGTCAGACCGCCAAGGGGACAAAGTTGAACCACCTTTCCCCGTCTACAACTGAGGTGATCAAGAAAAATAATCACGGGAGGTTGCGACAAGGGCTACAAATTTACAATTTCAGTGGAATATGACATCACTACTGGAATGTCAGAAACACCAGTTAGCCTCAAAAGGAACCCTGATTTTTCTTCTGTCAAACCAGGGTTGGCTCAAACTTAACTTGTTATCACCTGGTGCTTTCACTTTCCAAGTTTTATGGCAACCTTGATTTTGATTTTTTTTGGATTCCATCACTACCGTATGCTGCCACCCCAAACAAAACATTGTCAAGGCTGTAATTATGTGAATTTTGGAAATCCGTGGCAAGTTTGAAATTTTGACACAAAGACTGTATTTTCAAGGTAAAAATCTAGTTCTTTTAGCTCCAAAATAGGAACTCCCGGCCAGGCGCTTAGCTCTATTTGGTCAAAACCATTTGATCTCCATTGCTAATGACTTGTTTCACAAAAGCATTTCTGACCTTCAACTCAAGCAACTTAGCCTTTTTCCAATCCTGCAATCACAATGATTCTTGAGATCTTAATTCCATTGAATTCGTTCTTCTTGTTCTCAAAGTGTTGGTGCTATCGGGCTTTCTGGAATGAAACAATGCCTGAGATTTCAATCCAATATCGATTATGAGGCGCTTGCTAACAAGGCAAGATATCTAAGAGATCATATTCTCTTGGCCATTGCCAAGGATATGATAGAGGTAGCCCAAAGCATCATTGATTGCTTGGATCAGACATTTTGTGAAAGCGACAAAATTCGACAAATCAAGAACATGAGGACCATTGTCTATGCTTTGTATGGAGATGGTACTACACGCCTTGAAAGAAACCATCACACAATGACTCCCCTGGTGATGACCATCAAAAGGAATCTTCCAAGCTTGTAAGTTTCATTGTGCCTATATGAAGGCATTCACAAGAGAGCAACTCCCGCATAACTTTATTGGTTTAATGACAAATTGTTGATACTTCAAAGCATTATGTCCACTTTACTAGTACTTGAGAAATGCCCCACCAAGCAAGAGATGTATTGATAGAGCCGGATTGGTGGAAAAATAAATCTGCATTTGGTGGTCGCCATTGGCAAAGTTGTGAGCTGTAGGAGTGATTGTATTCTCAAATGATAAAAAAAAAAAAGGATTTATTTAGACATCAATCTATCTTTGGTTTAGCTGTCGAGGGCTTTTCTAACCGGTACAAGGAATGTAACCCCTAGTGCTATAAAATTTATTGTTCAAAAATGAATTGTTTCATAATATTTTTTTTGAACCTGCAATATGGAATCAAGGTATTTACACGTACAAGTAAATCATTTGCAAAAATATGACTGGTTTTCAGAAATGAAGGTTCTGAATAATTAAAAAAAAGAAACTCGGTTAGCTTGAAAATTGAACCTTGCAAATATATGGCATAAGTTAGTAATTAGCTCACGCATTTTGGCGCCGTAAATGATATTGAAATATTTTCAAAATATCCTTAGTCTAGAAAGTCGTTGATTTTCATTAATGTTACCAAACAATAGCAAAAGACACCAAAAATCAACCTCACAAAAGAACAATTGTTCCAAGACCTAGAGGTAGAGTTATTTTACATCACGGCTCAGAAAGAAATGAAGAAACGAAGACTTGTCTCAAAGCCCCACACCTTGAAGTTTAGTTTTCCTCTGAATCGTGAAACACAGGATTGGTATTAGATTTTGGCCTATAGGGCTAGTCAAGTAAACGCGTTCATGGACAACTGACGTTATTCCATGGAGTCAACTCAAAGACAACATGCCCAGCCAAACCGCACTGTGCATGCGTTGGATTTTGACATTTTTTCCATTTTACATGCTTGTCTAGGCAATGAGCATTGTGGTATTGAGCCAATTTGAAAGTGCGTTCACTGATTAACACCAAACATGCTCATTTAGTAGGGTTTTGTAACACAACTTGCTCGCAATCACAAGATTATTGAAAATTCAATGGGCGGATAGTGCGCAGGCTGGCCAGGTTTTTTTCGGCCAGCAATGCTAGCTCGTGCAAAATCAATGCTAAAAAAATGCTAATTGGAATTCGAAAATGCTAGAAAAATGCTACTCTTTTATAAGAAAAGCAAAGTATTCATGGTGCTCATAAAGAACTTCAGTTTCACAATTCAATTATATTTGGCACTCTTTGACAGGATATGTTCAGGCGACATCTTGAAAATTATACTTTTAGAAAAAAAAGCATTTGAAAAAGGCAAAAATCTAAAGAAAAACCTGGCAGTGAAAATTGATTCAGTTGCGTTTATGATATTCTCCTAATTTTGAACCCTGAGACTTAGAAGGGGACACCAAAAAGTGACAAGTTTTATTTGAGCAAAAATGTATTTTCAGGATTTGAACAAGGTTTTTTTACACACAATTAAAATTGATCTTATCGGCAAAAAATGTTCATCTTGGGCGAGATTAGATGAAGAAAACAAGATAAAATGTTTTTTGATCGTGCATCATGCTTCAAAGCGGAAGAGCTGCAATAAGTTTCTTTATCCATAGAGCTCAATTATTGTCAATCTCTTCTATTTTGAATTTTTTTGCTATTTGTGAATCTTGTGATTTGGTTTACCTCAAATGTGGGGGGGAATACTTTTCGGAGAACAATGTCATTAACCAAAACATGTATGTTTTTGTGAATTTTATAGTGAAATTAACCAATACTTACATTTACTTAATGATTGGTACTTCTTCATTAAACACTCACTGACCATTTTAATCAATTGTTTAATTTGTGTTAGCCAACCCAAAATCTTTTGGTGGGCCAAAAATCTGTTTACAAACAAAAATTAGGCTAAATCTCATTTTGAATTGAGAAGCAATTAGAATAAATCATTTTGCATCCTTCATGTAAAGTAAACAGTGGAATTAGCTTTTTGGCTACAGCGTATCAATTTCATTCAACGGGAAAGGGATCCTATGAAAGAACATTGTTAACACCGCCAAATGTAGTTCACTTTCTTTTTTCTTTTGCTTTTTCTTCCCTTTTGGTCATGTTTTGAAATGATGAAGTGAAATAATGCTAGAAAAATGCTAAAATGCTAGACAAGATCTCACAATGCTTGGACTATGCAAATATGCAGTTTGGTGCTAAAAAACAGAACAATGCTAATAAAAAAATTGCAATGCTAGCGGCTTTGAATTAATGCTAATTTTCAAAAATTAGCATCGAAAAATGCTACCTGGTCAGCCTGATAGTGCGAGTTGACTGATGTTTGTCTTAGTTCTCTCTCCCCAAAATGCCCAAAATCAGGGTGCCGGACCACATTTTTCCTTGAATTTACTTTACTTGACATCCCCTATTCCTTTACACGTTTTAGTTTAGTTTACCGTTTTTGCTATCTACAAAGCTGTTGTGGTTAGGTTTCTTAATCAGTGTCTTGCATCTATACTAAACCCTCTTCCCAGAATGCCATGGCTACACTCAGACGTGAAAACGAATAAAAAAATAATAATATCTTTTTTCGCCATTTTCTGCCACCTTTTTGCATGATTTTCTGCTAGGTGGTCGAAATAGGTCTTTCATAATTTCTCATCCGTGGTCAGAATGCAGCCTTGTGTTTGTTGAGTGGCGAGAAAAAAATAATTCTCGTTTCTTTTTTTTTTACATTTTAAGGACTGAAGCCCTCACCGAAATCGAATGGAAGTATCTCATGACAGAGCCCATAAATTCTACAATCAGTCCAGCAAGAGTCCGAGCTCATCATGCCACAGAAATTGCAGAGCCTCAACACGTGGAGCTTTGCCTCGGATCAAGAAAACCATCAGATGAAATTCTAGAATATTATTTTGAGTTTCAAATGCGAAGCTCGCCCTTGAATCGTAAAATCGAAAAACTGAGCTGGTGTGCACATTTATACTTGAGAGTGTCGAAAATGCAATAACGTCAATGTATCTTCATGCGCCGAAAAAAGCCATTTCCCCTTGCAAATAATAGAGCATTTTTTCAGCAACTAGTTTGCAAAGTTAATGTTTTGCATCGCATTTCCAAACTACAATCAAGGTTAAATGAAACTATAATTTTGATTATTTATCAGATTTTAGAAACAGATCACTGACGAAAAAGAAATCGAAATGAAAAAGGTACAGCAAAGCCTTTTACAATTTTTGCCTTAGAAACAAGGTGGGCAGATATATTTTTAAGCGGAAAATGTAAAATTGCAGTTTTTTAACTTTTAAATAGATCAAAGGGTATTGGTTATCGTGACGTAAAGGTTTAAGTAAAAGGCTTGACATACCTCATTTTGTTTGCCTAGAGTGAGAAAACTTGGAGCTTGCACTCTCCCAAATATAAATGCGCACCCTGTTCTCAAACAAATCAAATATGGTTCTTAAAACAGCACCGCCAATGGGCGGTGCAAGTTCTTAACCATTCCATCCTTCACCAAGTCACCAACGCTCTGGCCACTTTGGATATTAACAAACAGAAACAAGTTGTTTGCATGGCGTCCTCGGATAATCTGTTGCAACTAGCTGTCACTTCTGGCAAGAGGTGAAATAAATAAAAAACCCGCAATTATTGGCAGGTTTTCAATCACTTAAGATTATCTTTTCAGGCTAATCATTGGCGAGCTTTTGCACCAGGAATATCTTTGTCACAAGACAGACAAATTGGAAGGCACTCTCTGCTTGAAAAATCAATTGGTGCACGATAATGACGTCATCTACACTATCGACACTTTTAGTTCATTCTACCCTCAAACAGTGGAGTCGATTTTTTTCCAATTTGTGCTCTTTTACGTGATACCATGTCTTCTTGAGACATTGCTGATATGTGTGGATATCTGGAAAGACATGGACCTGACCAAGGAATTGAACCGTCGGAGGAACGATGACTCAGTCCAAGAAATTGGGACCGATTTTGAACTAGCCTTTGAAATCAGCGTGACCAGTCAGTTTCTAACTTTGTTCGTTTCGATCCCAATTTGTATTTGGAAATTGAAGGAGCTTTGGAAGAAAAGATTCAGGGATAGCGAAAACTCTGATGCTAATGGTCCCACCTCAGGTGGAGTGAGACAATCATTCATTAACAAAACAGGTTCATCAACATCCGTGACTAGACCTAATATTATTGAAATGAGCCAAATACCAAATGAAGAGACGGAATCTTCCACATCTGGCATACCTGAAACAAGACAAACTCGTGGGGTCCAAAAAGGCGTGGCTATCATTCTAAAGACTGTTCCTCATATTTGCCCCATATTGTCATTATTACTTGCACCATTAACATTTGTAATTTGTATTTTTGGGGGCACATCCTTGACATTAAGCTTCACTTGGACTTCAAACATATTTTCTGCCTCGATAATCTTTGGCCTTGCTGTTGCCCGTGTGATTACCAAAGGACAACTGGTATTTGCCACAAATACATTGGAGCAATTTGATGATTTGAACAAGCAATTGCACCACCTTCATAAGCAATTTGTCTTGACAATCATTGGCGAATCGTGTTTGGAAGCCACAGTGCAGCTCGGACTCCAGATTTGGCTCCTTTCCCAAGAGAACTGTGCCTCTGAGTTGAGAAGGGGATTCATTTGGAGTGCCATTCAAATCGTGGCATCCCTTATTGATGCTGACAGTGGGGTTAGCTCATTTCAAATTCAGCTTGTACTCAAGCTGTTTTTGTCTTGCTTGTCGATTGTTATCACCGTTGGAGGGAGCTACCGTCACTTAAAAAAACAGAGCATGACAATCAAGCACTTGGCCTTTATTTTCCTCGCACTCCACTTTCAACTTTGGGCTCGAATGAGTGTGATTTTTGCTTGGTGCCAGCAAGAGGATTACTCTGCAAATTGGAAGATTGCAGGAGTGGCCATGTTTTTTATGGCAAATTCCCTCATTGTGGCCATTCTCAAGTTTATATTTCGGACCAAGAGAACCAATCATGATAAGCCGACGGCTGGATGGGAAAACAGGGTGACCACAATTTTGGGCGTGGTTGCCAGTTCTCTATTGTTGGTCAGAATTCCCAAAGTGAAAAACAACAAGGAAATCATGTCCAAGGAGGGTTTTGACATGCATTTCTACTATTTCCTCACAAGTCTCTGCTTTAACGTCTTCTGCGTATTTTTGCTTTGGTGGTGGCAAAGCAACCAAGATAGTCTGATAACTACGTTGGTGGAAATATGCGTATTATCTCTTGCTGGATTGGTGTGTCAAATTTGTTACTACACTGTTTATGGCCATCCTTGGCGAACAACTGTTCGTCAAAGTTTCTTTGGTAAACAGAACAAAACTGTTGAAAAATAAATATGAAGATACATCATTTCCTGTAATGGTTGAACTGTAGTTCCGCAATTTAAACAAGGCAATGATATATTTTTCTGATTCAATCTACAAAGAATATTTAAGATACTTTTTTTCTATGTTATCTTCTTGTATTCCTGCTCTATGAATGTCCGAAAAACACCCGAAATTGGAGCAAAGTAAATTTTGCAAAAATGGTTGGTGATTGATGGAAATCCTTCCGGGCTCTTTCAATCTGCGAATCGCCTTGGTTCCAGATGAAACCGTCAAGTAACCAAACAAGCAGACAGATTAAGAAAAAGCATCTTTTAATGTAATAAGTGTCTAAGAGGAAAGTTATGTATCAGCGGTGTCTACATCTAAGCATAGTTCGGAGGAACAGGAATGGGATTGGCACTCCATGTCTCGATTGCAAATTGCCCCACCCAACATTTTATCCACGCACTTCGTGACGTGAATCAAGTCTGAATGAATGCCAAAACAGTACTGGTCATCTGGACACATCTCGTCGGCCATACACTCGATGCACCTGAAATGAAAACGTAGAAAATAGCACAGTTTACAAAAAGTAGTTTTTAAGTTAGAATTGTGAGTGAATATGATAATGTAAAACCTCTTTTATCCCTTTCCACAATATATTCTCAATTCAAGAGTTAGACACACTTCTTGTCATATGCATTGAGTACGGAGCAATCGGCTCAATTGGCGAAATAATTCTGGAAGACTAGGTTAATGGAAGACTAGGGAGATGGAATGGCGCAGTTGAATAACTCGTCGCACCCTAGTTAGCAATGCTCAGTTTCATAGGTTCTTTCCCAAGTCTCAACCAATATTTTTAGTGGACATTGACGCCTCGAATGGCGGCCTACCCGTTGGAACCAAGATCTAAATCGATGATTGATGATGAAAATTGCTTAGCAGCCATGTAATGTCCTCTGGGATGTATTCTCGCAAATAAACATTTAAAGAATATATATGTTGATAAAAAAGCATATAAAGTGGAGTTTCGAAATCTGTTTCAGGTTAAAACTGCGCAAGCCACAAAACCTCAAGACGTATGTAATGGCTTTGCTTTGCCGCCCTCTATTGGCAAATATTTGAACTGGAGATTGCACGTATGAATACATCAATACAAGGTATGATTAATTATCTTGTGGTGGGGTTGAAAGGAGGTATTATCCATTTTGTAAAAGCTAAAGTGATCGGTGGAGACCGAGTGTAATTTTCAAAAAAACAATTTAACGCCTTTCCATTTTCCAACTAAAATCTCTATTTAGGCTTGCAACTCATTATGGTGGTCGGTTTAAGAAATAGCCATTTGTTGTCAATAGATCAAAGCAATATTTTACAGAACATCTCTTTCCTGATCATCAGGAAATAGAAGTGTAGGCCTGACTCAAGAAAATATAAAACCTACAGGTAGAACTTAGATCTCAAGTGTGATGTACAGATCCGCCCTCTAGCGTTGGGCAAACAAACAAAAAAGTTTTCGCTCACATTGAATCCTCGCCACATACTAGCCCTGGCAAGCAATCTTGATATCCCAAAGTGGTAGTACAGTTTTGTCCCAAGCCCAAACCGCAATCGTCCCACGCCACTTCATCTTGATAAAGGGCATTCATGACGAGAGCTTGGAGGTCTGGCTCGGTTAGAAATCCGTTTTCATAATAGGCATCCCCTCGACGTTTCTCCAAGACTTCATAACAACTGGAATCGTAGCTCTCATGGTAGTACATGATATCCATCCGTTGGGATCCATCGCAAATGGCTTTTGGGGCGCGAGCATTGGAGTCTTGCAGGATTGTACTGGAACCTTTGTGGGTAAGACTGTGGTAGAGACCCTTACTGGTGGCAATGATAGCATGACCTATGAATAGAGATGTGTGGTTTTGAATATTAGGAGCAAATTGCGATTCGATGGCGTTTTGTCACAAAAGTAAAGCTTAGTGCAAGCAAAAGCTGCCCTTGGTTGAAGGTGCGGACAAACAAAGCCAACCATGCAATCTGTGTTAAAACAAAAAGGCGAGGGAGGCGGGAAATTCAAACTCAACGGAAATAGTCATTTTCAAGGTCAAAGTTTTGGAAGCTCCCGTCAATGATTTCGTCCAAAAATGTTACCACCATATAACATTTCTGTGGCAGATTCAGAATCAATCAGAATTAGAATTCTATTTGCATCATACTTTGAGTAAGAGGAAAAATCGTCCAGATTAGTACATAAATGTTGAACCAATGTCCTCAAATGTCTTATGTGCTGTAAACCTGACAACTGCCTCAATATTTAAAACTCCAAATTGCCCCTTCTCTAGATTTTATATGAGATATTATATGAGATTTTATATCATCTTTTATCAAAGGAAAATTAGTTGTTAAGGTTAAAAGAAACCAAGATTTCACCAAACTTCTCTGGGCTAAATAATTGGGCAAAAACAAAATTAGTCACCCTTGGAAAAGGGAATATGTAGGTGTTGATCCTGTAGCAGGATTTAAGTCAGACTTGATTCATGAAAATTATTAGGATGGAAGCAAAATAAAGATACCTAGTTTAAATTTTGAACGTTATCTTCCTTAAACGAAGACAAAAGAAGCAAAATTTTATGCATTGTCCTTAAACTGTCAACGTTCCAACGGAATACAAATTGTCTATTATCTTCGCCTTACAGATTCCAACAAAATTACATTTTCTAGCTTTTACACAGTACCTACAAATATAGATGCTCTAGGCATAGATACGTGAGGTTGAGTATACGTCATCAAATTCGACCAATCTGATTGGCTGCCTATTCTCAAGGAACATGGGCTTTGTTTGGAAACCTTCGCAACAGGGAGTCAGTTGCTTCTAAAAAGAGGTCGCACGTTTGCATCTCATAATAGGGCAAAGATTTGAATAATTTGTGACAAACTTGATCCACCATGGATTCAACCAAGTCATTCCACAGGGTTAAGAGTGTCTGTTGTCATTCCAATGGTATTAGTTTGTTATTTCTCAATAAAATGTAGTTGACACACTGCTCTTTCGCGTGCTGTCAGTCTCAAGTTGGATTAAAGCACTTCAAAAAAGAAAGTACCACCATATTCAACAAATTACATTGTAAAGTATATGGAACTTGTTTCTTGATGGACTCAGGAAGCACACATGTGCTAATGTTAATCTGAATGATCTAATGAAATGTTATAGCAATCTAATCTTATGAAAAATGGGTCCAGAAAGGATTTAGAGAGTAACAAAATATTAGTAACAATTTAAAATGCTATATCCATGAATCAGCTTGTTTTCAAGTAGAATTTGGCAGTGTCCTTGAAGAAAATATTCACTGATCCTTGTCATGATAGGGCTCTTTATTATACAGCGCATCAGTTCAAAATCTGTTCGGAAACTTTTTAGTGCTACTGATCGTTTACATTTTTCAAGTGGAGCCACTTGTCAAACATCGCCCGTCTCTGAATCCAGTGTCCCTACCTACAAAGGTTAATTTCACATTTTTGTAAACATCGTCTTTTAACCTGAAAGTCTAACCAAGTGATAATTCCACTGACAAATGTAAATGCAAAAGATGATTTCTCCTGAAAGATAACTTACCAAATTCGTGGGCCACAGTATGTTTAAAATGCGATTCCAAACTGGTGTTGCAAAAGGGAATAATAGCGGGAAGGATCAAGAAATTACTTCCACGCCCACATGAGTAGGGAAGCACAATGGGTTGGATCTCCTCTTGAGCCCTAACAGGAACAACGGTGACGTCATACCTCTGGTCGCCAAGCCAAATTGGTTGCTCATAATGGAAAGCTAATCCTGCAAAAAGGGAAATGCGACCCTATCAATTAGTGTGTTTTCCATTTATAGCATACATATTCGACCTTTCACATGCAGAACTATAAGTGCACACTTTTTCCTGCGTTTAATATCGTAAAAGTGTATTGTATTGGAGGTCCTGGCTGAAAAACTGATCAATATCATCTGTCAATGATTCGCCAACCTTTTTAGTAAATGCGTCCATATCAATCAATCTCCTAGGCCTTAACACTAAAATGCCAAATGATATTAAGATAAGCCCGCAAAAAAGCGGGAATTAGTTTTATGAGCAATGACAATGACTCGAAAATTTTGAGAATATAAATGGTACTCGTAATTGAGCGGAACACTTAACAACAGGAAACTTCAATTGAGTAAAAATCGATGACAACGCAAAAATAGCGGGGCTCCTAAATTGTATTCATAATTGTAAAGCATGAACAGCATGATTTTTGTGGGACAGTCACCAAACCCAAACTCACAATAAAGAGGGCACTAATCGTGCCTAAATCAAACTTACACGGAGTACAAATGCAACAAAATGTTCTGATTTCCTTAAGGGTCTGTCTTTGATTTTTTAGAAATGTCTAAAGACTCTCCAGAAATGTCCTATGGCGCCCTCTCGTGGTCAGATATAACATGGCACGTTTGACAAAATATTACAGTGTACTTTGTTTTTGAGTTCCAAAGACATCAAACCTCCTATGATTTGTGCCTAGATGTCAGCTAATGTGCCTCCATCTATGGGCGGATTTGCCAAGAATGTTTGATAATGCCTATGACACCTTTCTGCCTTGGAGTTACTCACTATAATTGCAATCTATGAGTTGATTGCTTTGAACGTTCGTAACTTATAGAGAATCATTACCTTCTGAGATTAGTCCGTCGCAGACGCGGCTAAACTCCGAAGCATTGGGAAAGGGATATTCGGGGTCCTCCAAGCAATCATATCGCATGGTCACTTCAAAGGAATTGCAATCCGGTTGACGAACCGTGGCCCATTCCAGTTTACCCTCAAATATGGTGGGAATGTTGTTGCTGCCAAGATAATTCAAATAAAACCAACAATGACAAGCTAAAAAGTTGAATTACTCACATTGTATCTATTTGTGCTCGAGTTAGCGCACTTGATCCAAGGAAAAGGACTATAAATCGCAAAGATTGCACTTCAAACATTTTCTTGTTTTCTTCAGATACTTTAACACCCACTCTCGCATAGAGAGACTAGAATGGCTTGGCTTAAAAAAGAGATGTCGTGACGACATTCGTTTGCTATCTTAGGTAATTATGTACGTCATAAATATTTAAATTGATTCATCTGACCTCAGATAATATTTACTTTAATATACTAGAGACGATCAAATACGATCATTTTCGCCGCATACTTCAGGACTGTCAACAATTCGGGAATAACCATAATTCAAATGTTTTCTCAACTCAAAAATTACAACAGTGGAAAAATAGACATTTACAAGATTGTGTCAGCAAACTTCGGCCCTGGCGCCATCTATTGTTCCATGTGCTCATTTCTGGGAAAGCGATATTTTCGGCGGTCATTTTTGAAAAAAAACGATATTTTGATGATTTTAAGTAAATCCACATTTTCGAGCACCATATCCACAATCTTCAGTTTTTTCTATTTAATATGGACAAACGAATGAAAGAAGTACTTAGTGACATTATCAAGGCTAAACCCAAGATAATATCTAGAGGGCGGATTTGAAATTGATTTGCTCGTAGAGCAGCAATTCGAGAGGGTTTTCTGTAGCCGGTTTACTTCCTTCAATAGCTCAAACCATCCACACTGAGAAAAACTAATTACTCATTTGTAACCCTCTCTGATTTTGGCTCAGCGTGCAAATCGCATTCAAATGATGATGATGCTTTATTTAGGGTCTCGTGTATAGTAGAGGAATAAAACATAAACAAACGAAAACATTGTCAAAAATGGTTAAGGAATAAAAAGGTTTGAGAGCCCTAGGTTAACCCCATAAACATAATGGTTTGTTTTCATGGGAGGGACCTTGACTAGATTGATGCCACTGTGCAATCCTCCGCTTTGTCCCAAGAAAGTTGTCCGACTCAGAGAGCTTGCTCAGTCCACCCTGTGATCTTTCCAAAAGTACAAGAAAACAACAACAACAATAGAATGTCTGGCTAATTCGGATGTCCGACATGAATAACACTCGGGAACCGTTCAGCCAGTTGAGTACAAATCATTTCAGTGGCATATCCGATCCATCATTTGCTTGTAGTGGGTATGTTTTCCAATTTTATCTTGTTATCAGCAATGATTTTTTTTTCTCTTATGCAAACTCTAGGAGAAAAATGAAACACTCTGTTGGACCTTTTGAGGTCGATGGGGAAGCCATAGACAATGCAGAGACTATAGCCAACATACTTGGAGATCAGTTCTCTAGTGTGTTTTCAACTCCACTGAGTTTAGGAGCAACAGTCCATTGCTTTATTGATGAGATTGTTGGGACTGGCAAGGCTTGTCAAGTTCAGCGTTTAGATGATCTTGTAGTCACAGATCAGGATGCTTTAGAGACCATCAGGGACTTGGGACTCACGAGCTCTCCTGGTCCTGATGGCGTGACATCTCAGTTTCTGATGAGATGCTCACTGGTTCTCGCTCCTGTTTTCTCGTACTTAATGCGTTGCATCTTGGATCAGGGCAAGTTTCCATCTGCACTAAAGTTAGCTCATGTTGTTCCAATTTTTAAAGGGGGAG
>NC_081451.1:2208171-2212809 GCF_007210705.1 Tigriopus californicus
ACTTGGACAAGTTTTTGACTAAAATTCCGGATCAACCTTATATTCAAGGATTAGCCAGATCAGCCAACTCCAATTCGTTGGTCGATCAAATAATATATATAAATAAAAGTCAAGTAAAATGAAAAATCTTCTCGTCTTGAACTACTGGGATTCCAATCCCGGTAGCGGTAAGGAAGTCCGCAAAAAAAACAAAAAAAAAGAATTGATTCCAAGTCTTGGGAAAAACGTATATGGGAAGTTGTTGGTAGTAAGCCAACCACACTAATGGTAAGTTAAAACGAACAATGCCCCCTCTCGTTTCTTTAAAATTCATGCGAGTCTATCATTTGTGGAGCGTAACCACGATAGCAATTATACATGAATTTCAAATGGTTTGTTTTTACTGAATCTTTTACTTTTAATGTCATCCAATTTTTAAAAATATGACTTGTGTGAGAGCGCGATTTTGCTCCTACCATCCACCTCATGATCTTTTTTTGAAGGACGCCTAAACTTTTCATGGCCGCAATTTCCCCAAAGAATTCAATACCATGCTCTAGCCGACTTTTGACTAGGGCGTTGTACAAATTATATCTGAGTTTCGTTGGAATTGCTTGCTTCGTCATAAAAAGAGTGAACATGGTTTTTCTGACTGAGTCGCTGACTAAACGAATGCGCTTCTTCAAGTTTAAGTGGTCGTCAATGTTAATGCCTAAAAATCCGATCTCTAATCATTACCAACTACTTATTTCTGATGTGATTCAAGTCAGAGGGTAGAAGGTCAACTTTTTACGTTTGAAGGACCCTAGTTAGGGAGTGTTGCTCATCATCAAAAGAAGCAAACTTCCCCTTTTTGACATCTTTTTGAGAGCCTTTTTTGAATTGAACAATATCTACAGTATTGCAGTCACGATATTTGGGGCTTGTACAAAAAAGGCCATGGACAAGTGAGCTATCGAGCTCATTTGCAGTAAGAATACATTCACTGAGCTCAAGGGTAAATGGTCGTCGTTACATCTGTGCATTTTTGGGAGGGAAATATGTAAACTGACGTCATTTTAGTTGGAATATATTTAGTATGTGTAAAGCATCATGAAGTCAATCAAATTATGAAATGAAAGTGTTCAAAAGAGAAAAAAAATAGAAAAAGATGAAAAAAATAAGGGGAACACTAATTTAGGGCCATTGTGGCCACTTGCTCATAGTGGAAATACAAATGATATTGATGAAACAAAGAATGCAACAAATGTTATCAGCGAGCCCTATATTAATTGGCAATGACATGACCACTCGGCTCAGCACAGAAATGTGCAAACGGATCCCATTTTTTCTTATTTCGTTTTCATTAAAGGAGAGCCAAAATAAGATCAAAAAAATGAAAATACTAATATTAGCATTGACTTTGCTTCGTGGCTTTCCGGAAATGTGACTTTGCCTAATTCCGAGATTGGTTTCGCTCCTGGGCATGGATGAGATTGAACAAAAGGGATGCATTTTTTGTCTATCGATGGTTTCAGGACATTTCGGCTCCCGGAAACTCGAAATTGATGATTTACATAAAGCCAAATTTCGGGACCAGCCACTCGGCAAGGATAGCTATTTCTTCAATGACTTTTATTTCTGTCACGTCAAGAAAGACAAATGAGGCTGGAAGAAAATCGCCATTACCAAGATACCTTTGACAATTTCGTTTTATTTATGACATCGAGTTTTAAGAGAAAGAGCGAGGAACAAGCCCAAGCTCCTCTTTAAAAAATTGCAATTAAGAGGTCAATAAATTTAAGGTGCAGACCAACTGGCCTTTCCTAAAAATCCGAGCATTGATAGATTTCATGCAAAGGTTACTAAGCATGAGAAGGAAAAGAAATTCAAGGACCAATATGGTCTGGCAGCCATATTTTGGCCATTTTGTGGATGGAGAGCTGGAATAAACATGATACAAAGATTACATTTATTGCTTTCAAAAGGATCAAAGCCAGAATATTTCATATGAATTAGCCATGTGAAGTAAAGAAAATTCAAAGGAAAATGTAATGTGGCACCTTGATTTTGACCATTTTGACAAAGGAGAACTGAGACAAACACCAATTGTGATCCAATTGAATTTTCAGTAATTGAGTGAAGTCAAGGGACAAAACTCAAAATGTCAATTTTTGGTGCAGTTCTGAAGCTGTACTAATATCTTTACTCAAAATCAGAAAGTTGTTTGCTTCAATAAACCATGTTGTCTTTAGATTTGCTCCATAGGATGACGTCAGCTGCTTGTTTTTGCTTACCCTCTCCAGGGTAAGTGAATGCATAATGTTCCCCTAGGATACGGGGTTTTAAGGTTTGATTTAGACTCAAAATGATTGATTGTTATTTTTGGGTTATCAAAATCACTCTCTCTTCACAGTTTCCATCTAATATATAACATGATAAAGGGTAATGGAGCACAGTTTCCCACAGTGGGGTTTGATTACCTCTGCTTGATAAGAGTCAAAATAACAGCCATCAAAATTGGTTTTCATAAAGTGAAGCTTATCTTTTTATTTTTCGGCATACTCTCGAATTGGTCACTTTTGAAGTATTCATTAATGATTGATGACATGCAAATTGAAGAGAAAAAAAGCAAACCTTGTTGGAAACTGGGCCCTTTTCTGGTTGAAATCTGACCCTTCTATTAGAGAGGAAAGGGCTAGAAAGGCAAATCTATTTGGAATGAAAGTCACTGAAATCCATAGACAGAGGAATTATTATGAATCGCCCTGATATCAGTTCTAATGGTTAAATGTAATTTATTTGTTTGCGCACAATATCTCCCGTTGGTTGGACTTTCACATGGAAACCTGAGCATGCGACGTGAACTATTTTTAGCCAAAACATGTACAATAGAATGATAAACAAGCGTGACTCAGCTCGGTCACACAAATGTCAAGAATATGTTTTCGACCTGAACACTTGTCTAATTATAGTAGCTTCCAATGAGTTTATCTTTTTTTGCAAGAATTCGTGGACAAGGTCGCTGTCCATCATCATGAGAAATTGGGTTTTGTCGCCCATTGAATGAATGTTTTGAATTGGATGTAGTGCCTAAAAAGAAAGGCGGTAAAAACCCATGAATGTTTATTGCGCTTTTTCGCCCTTGAAAATCTTTATGTCTTTTGAAGACGAGATCCATCGAAATAATACGTCAATTGGCTATAACAATATTCGAAAGCGGCTAATTCAGTCAATTAGTGGCTTGGTTAAGTTGTATTCCATGTTATAAAACAGGGCGCTTAACTATTAGGATTATAAGGGTATATTTATAAAAACAACTCTGTACCTTCAAAATGAAAAATAGACTTGAATGTCGTCGTTTTTGAACTTTGCTCGGCCTTTTTGTCAATTGTGGAACATAATCGATAAAACGTTAAAAAAAAACAATAAACGAAGAGCAACCATTGGTAAATGGAATCGTTGGAGAATACATTTAAAGATGTCTACCAAGGATTATTACCGACCAGAAACTGGAAAATTTTCTGAATGTAAGAGCATGGAAAAATGGCAAGGCTTATTTGGGGAGAAAACTAAACGTAGTCCTTTAAATTGAAACTTTAATCTTTAAACTGGGACTCAATTCCTCACAGAAATATCTTTATGAAGCGGCAACATGCTAACGATGGGCACAATTGCCCCTAAATAAGCATCGAAGTTCCTATACAAAATCTCTTTGTTGGCAAAAGGATCAATTAACGTCAATGTTTCTAGAGATTGGAATTTGTCAACCCAATCGCAGCATAAGTCACGCGGCAGTTTTATTTACGTATCTGAACATGTTCCCAGTCTTCGTCTGACCTTCAGGACTCGGTCGTGTTACGATCGGTGCATTCTCCGTTGATTAACCAAATCCCCCCGTAATCCCACGGTCAACGCGTGGAAATTGTTCATTTTCCTTAACAAAAAAGGATCCAAGATCTCCGAGAACGGCGGAAAGAGTGCACATTCCAATGAGGTTTGGAGAGACAAAGCCATCCGTAGGTTACGCCATCGCCCAACCTTTCTTCTCCTTTCTTGGCTGGCTGGCTGGGTTCCAACTTTCCGCCGTTCCACTTGATCAGCTGAAGGACAACCGTTCCTCGGTTCCAAAACAAGACGATGCCGTCGATTGTGAAGGAATTAAACGAGGCCCAGAGGCCCAAAGATGACATCCAGCAGCTCGTTTGTATTGGGAATCATCTCTTTTCCGGGGACTATGGCGGAAAGATTAAGGTATGTGGAATGAATTTCAAGGGTATGTACATCCGGGAACGTCGGCTCCCCGGGTATCAAGTGGAAGTACAATCGAGACTCGATTTGGATGGATTTATTCATGGGTGAAATTTTTGGGATGATTTGTCTCTGAGAATATTATCTCATAAACGTTTGGGAACACACCGTTTCCTGTTGCGCTTGGAAAGCATGCGCATAATTATCAAACACTCTCTGAGATTGTCGAGGCTTTTGAGCTATTGGGTTTAAGTGGTCTTTTGAGTGTTTCAGTCACCTTCTTTAATGACAATAGTCACACTAGATATTGTCTAGTATCACACTAGAAACCCCGAAGTTTAAGATTATAAGATAAAAATAAATCTCCCTAATCGGCAGAAACTCATTTGTCTAGGGCCTAATAAAACACACACACACACACACACACAC
>NC_081451.1:2213962-2241102 GCF_007210705.1 Tigriopus californicus
AAAAAGTGAATGAAAAGCACAGCATCCTCATTTTTGGTGTTGAGCGTGGATCAAAATAATAGCAAACTCACAACATAATTTTAAAAAAAAAAACCTTTTCTTGCTTCTGTTGTGCCACAACTTATTTTTAATTCATCATTAGACCCCCAACTCCTATCGTGGGTCAAAATCAGAATACTACTTGCTCAAACAAGCAAGTAAATTGAGTTCAATGACAATGTTTAATCTTTTTACAGTACAGGTTAGCGAGGCAACTTGTCTACATTTTTGCTCCATCGGCCCGAGTCAGCTGTTTGGATTGCAGTTCACTTCACATTGCGAATAGCGCAATCGCAATCATATGACGTAGGAAGTCAGCCTCCGTATTACTTGTTTTGAATTTGAAATCAACGACAAGTTCTTTTTTCCTTTATACCTCAAACAGAAGTGGACTTTCGATCTGGAACCTGTGACGGAATGGCGTGCCCATGAGTATCAAATCTACGCCATGGTTGCTGATGAACAAAACCAAAGGTTATTCAGTTCTTCGAGTGATGGAGAGATCAAGGAATGGAACCCAAATTCAGGAGAGATGATCAATATGACTATTATGAAGGTAATTTTGGAATTGTTTGGGAGTTCTAAGATCTGGTGGCCTTTTCCACGGATGTTACCTCACATGGCTTCTTTGGAGTTGGACTAGATTCTAAATCTCTTGACGAACATCCTCAAAATAGTTGCTTCCAATTCCAATCACTTCATTACTTGGCATTTAAGCTCAACGAGTTGTCTCGACCAAACAGTGCTTAAAAAAATGATTTGACAAATGTCATTGATAAGCTTACGAGCAAGCTTCAATACAGATTAATCTTTCGAGACAATATTTCAAACATGTAGCTACTCAAAAGTTTCAGGGATTCAAAATCGGGGGTTACAGTATCACTTTTAAACAGACATTGACGACTGCATCAATTTCAAGCCGCCAGGAGCAAATTGTGAGTATTATTTGAACTCGCCTTGGGTGACTCAAAAATACTTTGCTGCAAGAAAATCATATTGAAAATGTGCAAGAGCAAATATTTTTGTTTGTGACTTATTGACTTTGCTTTGAAAGAGTAAGAGCACGAGCTTCAAATGAACTGTAGTAATTTTAAGAAACCACTGGATTTTATCAGAGAAATGTTTTTACTAACTTACAAAACAACAAAAATGCCGTTCATGAAAACAATTTCACAACCGATGTAGAATCTCCTCATAAACTTTGGCTTAGATGTGTTTTATTGCTTCTAATGTCATTGGCAATCCCAAGATAATTAATATTTTCAGGGTGACGCAGTTTCACCTCCAAATTTTAACGTGAGAACCAAACTATCAATTGAAACGTTATAATCCTTTTCACTTGCTCATTTAGGATATTTATTCGTGATATCAATTGCCACTAAATTGGTTTTTTTTTATTCAGTGTGGGTATCCCACATATCTCGAATTCATTGTGACGTCTGACATTTCAATCATACTCACATATCGTTTAGGGTTTGACAAAATGATTCCTTTTCCTCATTATAAATCGACCTTTTCATGGCTATTTCTTCAGTTTAGAAAATGTGGAATATCGTCTTTGTACTTTTGTTTTTAAGAAGTATATCTTTTTTTGCGGAATAAGGCTGAAATTTCTACTTAGACATTTTTGCATTCGTAACTTCATGGTGATTCGTTCTATTCATCTTAGACTTTCAGCGCTTTTTGAGTAAGTAAAAACCATTTCAATAAAGTCAAAAACTGTTCCGGCTATTTTTTTCAATTATTGATGATAATTATGATTCAACTAAAGTACGCACCTATCTCCATATGACTCCACTTCTTGCACCAAATAAGGTCTTGAAGTGATAAAAATTAAAATTGAAAGGAGTTCCGACCAAGCCGTCATTATTTGAAAAGATATCAGCTAGACAACAATTAATAAAATGCAACAAACAGTTGCGTTAAAAACGTGTGCAAGAAAGGCCTAATTTCCGTTGGAGCGAAGCAAGCTTCAAAGGCCATTTCCCCATGGATGTACTTGTAAATAAGAACGCATTTAAGATCTGGTGCTCAAAAATATTTGCAAAAATAATTTGCCCAGGTCCTGGTGAAAACAAGCTTTTGCTTACCCAGAACCTGAGGAATTACATGCTCATGAAATTTTTGATGTATCAAGATGCTAACGCAATGATAAAATTCCGACATTATTTAATCATGATCAAAGTGTTCCTGAAATAAATCTATCTATCTATATCTATCTATCTAAAATAGATACTACCAATAAGAGATAAAAGGAGCCGAAAACAAGTTCTGTCAATCCCCGTGTACTTGCACCATTACAAATGGCCTTAGCGCAATAAGTGCGAGGAAAAATTCAAGGCATGTGCTTTTTGGAAGGAACATTCATGGCTCATTAGAAAAAGCTTACGACAAGCTCCAAACGAACATGGCATGTTTTTCGTTCAAACAGATTTGTATTGCAAAACGTTGCAACGTTTTTGACGACAGACACGCATGCATCCAATTAGTCGAAGTGAATTCTTTCGGGGTTTTTAGAATCGTTACGATGAAGATCATCCCACGGAGATCAAAAGCCTTCATTTCCGAGGCGGAGCACTCTACGCCGGCGACGATAAAGGAACCGTAAGAAGTCTGTCTGGTCCAATTTGGCCTTCAAAGGCCAATTGAATTCAAACTAAGGTCATGATTTGTACTCCACTGCTTCAAGATCAATCGCTACCAGGATGGATTCAAAATGGATCGTCAAAAGTCCTCCTATGCGGAAATCTGGAGTCTGGCCCTCAGTCCAGATGGAACAACGCTCTTCAGCGCCAAAGACAACCTTGTGGTGGCCTCTTACGTTGGTAAGGTGAAAAACGTAAACGTACTACTTATTTTTCACACATTTCTGGTGGCGCCTTGGCCGTACAGCAGTGGCCTCTTACGTTGGTAAGGTGAAAAACGTAAACGTACTACTTATTTTTCACACATTTCTGGTGGTACAGCGGTTCGAAGGGTGTTTTTAGGTGTATTTGGATTAATATGAGTATTATGACTATTCATCCTGGATTGGCTACAAAAACGGGGTTTCTGCGAGTTATTCGAGCGTTTTTTTTAACGACCCACCCAAAGCACTGAGGTGAGAAAAGTGTTTGGTCCAGTCATTCTAGTCAGGTTAGGAACACACAAAAGAAAATGGCTCAGTTCAGAACTAGATAAAAAGGATTACCTTGACTGTATATAATGATGGTTGAAAATGGTATCAAAAGGCTCTGGGATGTTGTAACGCTGGTGATTAATTGCAAGCGATGGACATAATGATTTTAGACATAATGGCGGCTTAGATTGAGAAACCAATTTTGTGGAGTAACTTTCAATTGAAAATTGTCTCATGAATCTGAAAGTTATTGATTTGGTGTCTTGGATTGTTGCGCTGTAAACTGATTTGTGATTGCCACAATGCCATATATTTTTTGAAAATTTGCATCCCTTCCATTAATTTCTATTTTCTATATTTTTATTATATTTCTATTTAATTTCCATGTATTTTAGTAAGTCAAACTTTCATGACTTCATGCTTGTAACCTTTTTTTATTAATATAAACATTAGTGAACTTTTCATTATATTGATTTGTTAATGTTAATTTGAAGCCTCTCTCTGAGTAAGGGGTAAACTATGTGTTTTATGATTTTTCGCCGAAAAAGTTGTTTTTGCTGTTTTACAATTTTTCCCTCTCCCCGCTCTTGGGTGATAATGTTTTTGTCGCTGATAATACTCATGCCTCAGTTATACTCCGTTACAAGCGAATGATTTTTATCGAAATATTTAAATAGTTTAGCCCTCTTTTGGCTGAAGCAAGTTGTTGCTTCGTTTGTTACGTTTAAAAAGGCGTTGATTCTTACTCTGAATTCATTCCAAACATGTTCCGTGATGAGAATGGCGTTTTCTTTTTCTTTCATAAAAGATGACTGACTTTCTCCGACAAAAATATTGCACGGTTTTCTCAACAAACTATTACAGAACATTTGAAGAAAAAGCTGATTCTTGAAATAAACTGTTATAGCGGCGTTGGTTTTTGAATTTGATGATTATAGAAAAAATAAAATCCAAGTTGAATTTGCTTCCCACTTTTAAATAGATTTGTAATATATCTATCTATCATAAATCAACTATTATTCAAAACATCAATCACAAATCTCATAAACTAACCAATAAAGACTGCGTCCCTTACAATGAATACTCAAAGACAACCAAAGCCACTCAACAGATGTACTTCAAGCACTACAACTGCTTTTCAAAAAGAAAAAAAGTCGTTGACGTGTCTAAAATATGAATCCAATTCTATTCCCTATACACCTTAAGCTAAGATTAGCTTCCTTGACGTAACAAACATTGAAGTGTTCCACGTTCCATGTTCCACGTTCCACTTTCAGAAGATGAGCCTAATCAGCAAGCCCAGTTCCAAGACACATTGGCCGTGAAGGCCACCGTTGAAGGCCGGGCTCCTGTGATCGTGAACTCCAAATTCATCGTGTGTGCCGATCGGACCGGGATGAAGGCCTTGATATATGACCATTCACGTCAAGGTTATCCCCTCCTTGGTGAGCTCACGGTACGTAAGGAAGGTCCTCCTCTTTCCAATGTGATCTCCGAACACGCGAACCGATTTTGTACGCACTCTTTCAGGGTCACGACATGATCATCAACGCAATTGCGTTTCAAGAAGACTCCAAAGTGATCCTTACATCGGGTTGGGATGGACGAGTCAAGGTTTGGGATCCGGAAGTCTTCCAAGAGACGAGTCAAATTGAATTGGGCACATATGTGAATTGTATTTGTGCCTGTTCAAATGAAGTGGGAACTTACTTCATTGGAGGCAAGGATGGGCGGATTGTTAGATTGCAATTGTGAGCTATGTATAATGATGTATTATTATGATGCGGTACAATACATATTAGGACATGAATTTAGACCCATAGGAGCGAGATGATTCACCTCAAATGGCGTGTATACGTATAGGGATTTGTGAATGGAGGGCTTGTTTGAGCTTTGGAGCGAAAGTGATCCAGGAAAATCGTTGTTATCAATGGTTCATTAATCATTCAAGAGCTTTCATGAAACGGAGATAAGTTCAGATAAACTACCTAAAGAGTACAACCAGTACAAATAGTCCGTTTGCTACCGATTTCTAAGTTTAGATCGGATGCAAAATCATAATATTGTGCTTACGATAAAAAATCCTTAGTCCAATCAGTCATGACAAAGTATTTGAAAATAATAAAGGAATATAAATGATAAGAAAAACTAAATGGTAATTTTTTTTAAATTTATCTTTATCTTAAGATTATTTTAAGATTTATTCAAGATTCAAGGGACCTAAAGCACAACCACTATACCATAGAATGACGCAAAAGATTGCACAAACCGTAATGCAATAATGCATTAATGAGGTAAAGAAAATATTGTTACCCCAATAATCCCCAATATTTATGGTCTTTTATTTCAAGCTAACATAGCAGCATACTTTAGATCAAATATCATTTATTGGAGCTTATAACATCCAAAATCTGTTTTTAATGTCCTGACTAGAATACCGAGTTACCCTCAAGTCATTTGGTGGCTGATTTATCCAACAACTGAGCCATTCAACGATTTCTAAGCAACATGGTAGAAATATGCTTATCTAACTCAGGCTGAAAATTTAGCATCATTCGGATTAAAAACATCTTTTGCTTGATATGTCGCTCAGTGTATTTTGAGTGACATATGTCTCCTTCTTTGAACGGCAATGGCCTATATCAATTGTCTATTATAATATCAACTATCTTTAAGAGTCTTCATAACGTAGTTCAAGCCTACCTAACAACATTTGAAGAATTATGGTTGGAAATAACCGAAGAAATGACCGGCGTGATTGGCGATTGAAATAGTCAACATACATTTTACCGCTGAGATCCCCAGATATTTGTAATCCAAAAAAAATCCTTGACACTATTCATTACGGTGTTCTTACAATCCCCAAACGACAATATTGAGGGAGGGTTATCAAACACCCGAAGACGTGGGTCTTCAAATGATGTTCCACCAATCAGTTACAACTTTCATTGTTGTTATCAAATAAGTTTTCTGACTCTAGATCTGGATTAGGTGTCTAAAACTTGCATCGAACCTAGGACCTCTCTTTCGTTCTAAGAACTACGTTAATCACTACGCCAGGTATGAATCGTCCATTACGGCCAAAGTTCAAATCAGAGGAAGAGCAAAGACAAACAACACGGCTAACGCGCACTGTGAGTTAAGAATTGGGTTACAAAGTAATGCTATCATGACTTAATATCCAAATACTGTTTACTCAAACCGGCCTGTGATTTGAAATCATGAAATGATTTGATTCCAGCGTGGTGGAGGTTGGCTGAGCACTAGGGCTGAGGCGAGTCCTTGGATTTTTAGATTTTTTGCCGGACTTGCCGAGTCCGGACTTGAGTCCGGCAAAAGACTGGAGTCTTTTACTACAGTCAGGTCTTGCAAAAAGGCTCGTCTTACGAAATTCTAGGAAAAAATAAGTACATTTTCTGGACGGGTCCGGACTCGAGTTCTTTCTAAAAGACTCGAGTCCGGACTCGCCCCAACACTACTGAGCACACGTTGTCTCTACTTCTGCTCAATACATCTTTTCAGCGCGTTGAATAGCGCCCTCTGAATTGTCTGAGGAGCTCAGAGCGTAGCCAAGGACCCTGACATTTTAGTCTTTATTTTGTACATGAAAAACCAAACACTATGCTCATAAAATGTTGAAGGTGAATCATGAAATTAATGATGACTTGGCAAAATTTTCAAACGATTAATCAGTAATTGAAGCTTCTGGATTTACAACAAGTACAATATTTCTAGAAACGCTCTTTACAACCGTTAATGAACGTTGATGTTGAATGTCTTAAGCAGTCTCTTCTTTGATATTAGAGAAATAGAAGATTTTAGTTTGCTTAGCATCACATATTGGCGGATTTAGAACTGCGTTAATGGAAATTGGCACACCAAAAGAAAAAAATGCACACGCACACGCAAAAAGATATTAATAACATAGCAAAAATGAAAAGGAGCTCACCAAATGTAGAGAGTGACACACAAAAGGGAATGCACAAAAATGTGCTTATAGCACACCAAAAAGTATAAATTGGTACACTGAATTTAAAAGAAGGACACAAAGTTAAAAGATGGCACACCAAAACTAAAAAGGTAATGCACTCAAACCAAGAACACAACAAAAGGGTTTGTAGCACATCAAACTTTAAAGTGGCATACCAAAAATTCAAAGGTACTCCAAAAGATAAATGGCACAATGAGAAATAAAGCTACAAATGAATAGTTCTTGAGCCATAGAGCTCCATCTGTCAATCATCTATAAAGCAGAAGTTAGTAATGCAAGATTTCGTCAATCTATTTAAAAAAATGCTACATTTCTGTTATATTTCAAATTGGACTTTTTCAGTCTCTTGCCAGCGGGCCCTGAAGACTACCAGAATTCTTCTGTGTTTGGGTGACAGGGTCTACCTCATGGTCTGGATTGGGTCTAGCAACCCTGGTCCAACCATGTAGAGAATTACTAGACAAATTTGTGCCTGATCTGGCCAATGCGCTGAGCGGCCCCATCGGTCTTTCCACAGGGCAAATCATTCTAGCAAGGAGAATCTCAGATTAAATATTTTATAACCTTGATTCTACCGTTTCTGAATTGTTGAGGCTTCATGACACTTAAAAAAAAACTGACAACATGTAAGATAGTCACCTAAGCAACAATTGAATGAATTCTTTCTCTAATGACTGTCATCCGCTTTGTTTATGTTTTGTACACTCACATAGACAGTTGGTCCACTTACCTTAAGACAGCCAAACTTTGTGGATGTGGTTAGTGTTTAAAAGTAAAATGCGAGCGTGAAAAAGGTCGGGGAGGTTAATTGAATGGGGAAACCTATCCCATCTGAGGGAATTACTCTTGGCACTTTGCCACGTCTTGGTCGTTTTCAAGGTTTACTATCAACAACGGGGTTGAGCCCACGATCTTTTGTTAAGAAAAGGTTCTGGTCAAAAACAAAATATTGTTTTTGCAAAATCTTACAAGAAATACGAATTAGCTTTATCAATATTTTTCTGAAATTGTTTCAATCATAAGATTCATCAAAAAAAAAAATTGCAATCATACATTCGAGTCACGCTTAATTGCTTCAATCATTGTTAAACGGCAATCGTTCAAATAATAAATACAATGACGAATCAAAGTGGGTAAAAGTCCTTTTTATGGATCGGAGGAAGTGCCCTCTGCTTTGCCTAGGTGCGGACAAACTAGAAGAATACGACAGTGAGGTCAGCGCACCTTTGCGGTTGAATTTTGAACCTTCAATTCCGTTCCAAAACAATGAGTTTACATGGGTCCCAGATCCACACCAAACACATTTTTGTGCCTTAATTAAGGGTGAGTTCTAAGGCTAAAAGTTACTCTTCAAGCAACATTAACGGCAATTGCAGCAACAACGGATTCAAAGTATGTATTTTCAACAAAAAAAATATAGAAAGTGGCTTAAAAAGTGGTGTTTAAAGCGTTCAAAGTACGTTTAAGGGTACGTGAAGGGTTTGAATCTGGGACGCATATGAACATATTGTTTTGGAACGGAATTGAAGGTTCAAAATTCAACCGCTTAGTGCGCTGAACTCACTGTCGTACTCTTCTAGGACAAACAAACGTAGAAACGAGAGAATATGCTCTAAGTAGGCAGACTTTATCAAGAGATTTTTAAATGACCAATTTATTGACTGAGTACCTTGACACCACAAATAAGCCATCAGCTCTTCTGGGAAACGTTTCAAATTCCCTAAAAATAGAATACAGAACAATTTTGACATGTGCAGTAAATAATCAGCTTTTCAGGAGATTGTATAATGTATGGTTAATAACGCGCCACACTTTTGCCATCATAATGTCCAACAAATAAGGCAAGGAAAAAGCAGTCTCAGAAGTATTTTTGATGACTAAGTTTAAAAGCACCTCTTTCTCTAAACTTACTATTATCTTTTTTAGCACAATTCAATGGAAAAAGACGACGAAAAGTCGCTGGTATGCTGCAAGTGTATGTACAATGCATAGCTCTCTGTTTATCCCTATTTGGATGTCAAACGTGTTCGTTATTATAGCCTTATACGTAGAATTTGAAAGGTTTTTTCAGAGGGGTTGGTGATGCATTTTTAGTGTTAGAATACATCAGCAATTAGTTGTTCAATGAGAAATACCTTGTTAAAGTCAGGCACCTCAGAGCGTATTCTTGCATTTCTACGTTTGTTTGTCTGCAACAAGAGGTGGGACAGGTAAATGAAAAGGACTATTAGAGCTGGACTAATCTAGTTTTAAAACAGACAAATTGTAAAACTCTCTATACCAAAATTCATAAAACAGGGCCGGTCATTGTTTCCTTTCCAGTTGTGATGTTTCTTCTTAAAGGAGTGTTTCAGAGGTGAAAATAAACCAAAACTCTTGTCACGATAGGGCGCCTCAAATCTAAGGGTTTCATCTCCATCCCTAGAGGTATCCCTCCCAAATGAAATAAGAAAACTCCGTTCTCATCTAAGCAACGATTCCGGAAAGTGGACGCCGAAACCAGTGTCCAAATCAAACTGGATGTTCACACAGACTATCTGGCCAAATGGAGAGTCTGTTTCTCCCTTTCCACATTGGATTCAGGCGTGTTCGGTTCAGTTAGATAATGGTCGACGACTTGCTCGTATCTCCTTCTCTCCAGACGTACTCGCCGGCCAGCTAATTCCAAGCAGCAGAAATCCCCGTGAGATCTCAAGCGATAGTGCTTATGGTACCGACAAGCTTGGAGGTCTTGACCAGGATTTGGATGGTTGGTGAAGTGATGAGCCCTCCTGAAGATGGGCTTGAGGTTCTTGAACTTGTATTGAATGTGTTCAACAGCACCAGTCATGTTTAGAGTCGGTGAACGGAAAGCCGTGCAAATGAGTTTTGTGAAGTGAAACCACCTAGAGCGACATGAATATTCCGATCCAATTTGTTTGGGTAAGATTGGAAATTTGATTCCAGGGTGACTTTTGCCAATGAAGAGGCTCAATTTGCGAATAAATGATCTTTGGTTTTTCGTACTAATCATACCTGCAATGTTACATCACGAGAAATGGTCTGACTATTGTGGGAAAGTAGGGCTTCATGAAAGTACTGAAAGACACACAACATGCGTTGACGAAACACTGAAAATGGTTTTAATTCAATTCTACTTGCCAATAATAATTGCTTTCTTTAATGTTTAGTTCTTATAACTGTATTATTTGTCAATATGATTACTTAAGAAAGATGACACACTCATTTACATCTTGAAATGACTCGAAAAGTTATTTAGAGATTTGTATTATTTTGACGGAGAAGTAATGAATGCCCTTTGAGAGTGTAGTAAATTTGCTAGTTCAAGTTTCACAATAAAATCCCAGACCGGTTAAGTTGATTGGGACGCGCAAAAGACTGAATAATTAGGTAGAGGGTCGAAAAATGACCTGTTATTAATTAGCTAGAATGACCATTGATTTCTGGTATGTAGTAAGTACCTACATTGTTCAGGTACACGTGCACGTTTTTGAAATAGTGCACACTCCCAGTACATTTATTGAATGCACTTCAAGCAGGTTTTGAATGGAATACTTCTCAAAGACAAAAAAAATGCAGCTGTTCTTTTGAGAACGTAATTTTCAAATTGGGACCCTTTGCATGAAAATAGTGGATTTTTATAACTATGCCCTTGCTTTGTACCAGTTGAGTAATGGTAACGTCTCTGCACTTGAGAAGTTTTTGAACGGCATTTGAAGGAAACTCTACCGTCTGTCAATCAATGATCTGGCTTTAGTGCTTAGCCACGTGTAATGAATTTGATTTGTTCAAAGTCTTATTTATTAGGACTTGTTAAGCCAGGAAGATGCATTTGAAATTCCTAGGTGGATTTTGCAAAGGACCCACGGGGTGCTTTCCAAATGAAAATGGTTTTGCTTTACACATTTTTCAATGATTGATCAAACGGCTTAGATTGCCAAAATTCAGATGCGGCCTCGGTGAAAACTGGTCCCTCTTTGTTTGCCATTCTTTCTCAACACCGGCCAAAATATGGGCGGTATATTCGATTTCCCGTGCTTTTTCTTCATTTGTCTGGAATGGTTCATTTCCTTGGCAACTTGAAATATCCGTTTTTTTGTTCAACCTCAAATGTGAAATATGCTAAATATGCTTAGGCAAATGTCAACCAACTCTCACTCTCATTTTGGATTCCATGGATATCCATGTTCAAGGTTATGTGGACGGAAGCTGAATTCTCTTTTATTTATTTTTTTCGATGTTTTGAGCTCAAACTGATCACCAACTTTTTACCGACTGAGCAAACCCAAGAGGCCTCAATTCAAAAAAGCTGAGCAAAAAAAGAGAAAACTGAGCTCGAGATTCATTCGCCCCACTTTGATTTTTCTTAGTAAGGCTTCGAACAGCAAAGGAGGAAAATTCGTTCGTGATCAGATTGATCACTGCATCATTGGCTCTGTGCTTTGTCATACCATATGGTTTCCAAGTCAATCATCACCATCATACTCATCTTTTCTTTCCTAGCCATCATAACAGCCATCTACATCTTCCTCTTCCTTCAACCTTGGCAGGAGAAATTCGTGATGAAAAAAAACCTGCAGTAATTGAGCCTTGCGTCACTCACTCCATAGCAATTTTACTATCTTGGGGAAGTGCTTGGTATCTCCATGGTTCTCACAATATAATCAACTTGCACGGTTTGCTCAAGAATGGCTTGGGACGAATTTATTTTTTTGAAGAAAGAGTAAATTAAAAAGGACACTTTGAGTGCTTTTCATTATGATATTAGGATAAATGCCCATTCCCGATAAAAAGGTATGATGAATCCAATATATTGCTATGTAACAAGAGTATTTATCATTCATTACTAAGTAGCCAAAACTACTGAACTCATTTGTTAGATGAAAATCAACTAATACTCGTACCATCAACCATCGACCCAGAGAATTATAATAAGATTAAGAGCATAATTACAAGTTTTCATCTTAAACTTTGTTTGCTAAGTTTGAATGGTTGAGACACACATTTTTGAAACTGAATTCGTTTTGACTTATGTGCTACAAAGTGGAAATGCTCCAAGGAGAAATCAATGCATCATAATGTTTGTGGGTTGCAACAAACTTTTCACCGTGCCTAATTTTCACCATGCGTTTTGAGTCGTCTTCACTTTCGACTCGCAGAGTCATGCACCTGTTATCAGCAGGTGACATGCTAAGGAGGCTCATTTTTACTGTCTACGCTCGCGAACTCCAGATTACTAGAGCTCTGCAAAGACAAAGTGTATCCACCGTCTTTGTTCAGAGCACACCGTTCCAAAAGGCTGTTGAAATTAGTTTGGTATTATGCTAATGAAGATCTGGAAAAGGAGCGAACGACCAAGCCGGATTTTGAGCTTTGTTGTCGTAACTTGTAGAGGAACAGCCAATATAAACATCATCACGACCAATGCTCATATTGAAATAACTTGATTTTCTACAGCTGTTACAAAATTCAAACAAATGTTATTGTTTGGTGCAGCTTTGATGCTGCACAACAAACTCATCCAATCTTAGGCTTGGGATGAGTATGAGAACAATGAATGATATGATAGTTGGCTGTATTGACCTGGTAATGCACAAACCTCTGACCTTAACATTTATTAATAAGGCAATCAGATGTTTCTTTCTTTACATTTGTTCTCAAAAACAACATTAAAAAGACCCTGTAGGTATTTCAAATGTCTTGTTTAGTCCCGAGACGAAATTACTCAATATAGTTATCCTGCTTGACTAAAGGGAGCATTTGTGTCCCGAGGAGAGGAGTGATATTCCTCTACTTAGAGCTCTAAAACTTCACAGAGCGATCTCTCCCTCTGAGTGAATTGACAAATCTTCTGGTTGGGAAAAAAATTTCACTTCTTTTCTAACGGGATATTTGCATGAATGTCAAACACTCACGAGGATGCTAAACAATAGACAACAGATAAGAGGGAAAGGATATATCAGTTTGATCTCCAAAAGAATTTTCAATACTTAATTACAAGATTCGCGAATTATATAACTTTGACGTACGGAACAATGCAAGAGAGGCGTCTAAAGACCCCTGACAATTTGGCAATGTGATTGATTGTTGGAAAAAATGCCATAAAACTCAAACTATAGCAATCAAAACCTTTTAGAATAGAAGACTGTGCCATATCATCTAACTAGCAATAATGCTAATAAATTTTTTTTTCCTTCATTGCACTCAGCATTCCGAATGTGGAAAATGATGCGGACTCTGCAGACATTTCCCCACCCTCAGGTGTTCAAACTTCTTTCCTCCTTGAAGCATCTAATGATGTTTAGAACAATCTAATGAATGCTTGATGCTTCGAAAGTTGGCGAAATGCTGATGTTAGATGATTTCAAAAAACCATTTGACTTTCAAAAGAAGATACGGCACCCTTCATGAGGGAAGTAAGACCTATTTTCCTGCTTCCCCAACACCATTGTACTTTGGCGTGGTTTTACTTCTGATTACTAGCCCTTTTTGTGAACAAACTCTATGGTTGGGTAAACAATTACTAGGGATTATGGGTAATTTGCCAATAACCTTAGAATGCGGTAAAACAACTTGGTTCGCACGATGCCAATCAAAAAATGTATTGCCTTACAAACGCGAAAAACATATTCCAATCAAGATTTTTTTTTTCCTTTTGTACGTTATATCCACCCAAGAACTTCTAGAAATATGGACTGTGAATGAGCTTCTCGTAAAATTGGCCTGCCCTTGGTTATAGCAGCTCTAAAGCACTTTTCGAATTAAAGTAAGAAAATAAGAAACGTACATCTCTTCTGTTAAAGGCAAGTAGTTTGTATATAAGATTCTTGTAAAATGGTTTCTTTCAAAGTTATCTTGTCAAAAGCTCACGTAGCTGACTAAGAGCAGGCCGAAAATTTGCATTTTATGTAGTGTATACTACATGACTTCGGACTTACCTCTTGAGTTCCCTAAGCATAGTTTGGCCAAGTTCGTCCATTCAGTAACATCTTATGGCGGTATGAATGGCTTATTTCGAATACAGTGAACGGTTTGGGTTTTGATTGTTTTTGCTTCCGTTTATAGTCCACATCTCTAGAAGTCCGTGATCTATCCTACTCTCATGCAGCTAAGCACTCTCCTCCTCACTTTTTTAAGCAATGTTGAATTAGTTTGCCATACATTTACAAGGGCCATCGGGGCTTTTTTTCTATCTTGTTGAAGTTCGAAAACATATTGGGACAACGCACATTTGTTGTGATAACTTGACAAGTAGAAAAATAGCTAAACGGGAAATTTTGCAGGCATTGTCATGTTTGAGGTCAAGGTTTTCGATGATCAAGTCGATATTTTTGGCCAAAACTATTGTTGGATTATTTCATTTCGATAGTTGATTGAGAATCAATTGCACTACTAAACTCAAAACCCGTTTTGAATAAAATTGCGAGGTTGGCACTTGGGAAACCGAAATTGTGCCTTGCAGAATTAAACAACCGAAATGTAAAAGTCAACGTTCTCCCTAAATGTTTAGCGTCTCTACAATCCACAAAAAGTATTTCGAGTACAAATTTGCACAGTAAGAAAATAATCAACATTTTTTAAAGATCAAACTAATGTTGTCTCTGTTGTGTTTGATTTCGCATTTCTTATTTGGCTTTAAATTCAAGTAGTATCTGATACACCAACAAATTAGATGGTACTTTTGTAACTCTGGTGTAACTCTAAGTGTTCATCTTAAAATACATTCAGCCAGATATTGGGATGCCGATCTGACGATATTCTATAATTCATGGATTCTTGAGTAAAGGCCTTCGAAGACCTGGTAACAAACCAATCTAGATTTGTAAAGGAATGCATCCCAGGAAATCCGCTTCGGTTCAGTGAAATAAATCAAAGCCGATTCAATAACTGATCACTTCCTTTGTCAGGTATGCAGGAATCAATTCCGCTGAAGAGAATACATTGGCACTTTGTCCAGGAAAAGGTGTGCCAGGATGAGCAAAACCCGCACCATTGTCCGTATAGTGCGGAAAAACGCACCCTTCTTGGCCTTCTCCGTAATCATGTTCGCCACCCTGAGCCTAATGCAAAGCCCATTCAAGAACTCTTTGGAGGCCAGGAACAAGCCCGCGGAATTTGAAATCGTTGCTCAAAATTCTTCCAGGTTAGTTTTGGTTTGTTCTATGATATTTGAATTGTGTACCCTTTTTGTTTTAAATATTTTGGGCACACTGGGCAAATGAATGGTAAATGATAAAATTCCAATTTTTAGGGTCGGTCAAAGATTGCATTTGTCACTTGCTAAGTGATTAATGTTAACATAATTCATAGCAATGCAGGTCGCATTCCAACACCGAGAGGTGAACCCACGACTCGTGGATAAAAGAATTTAGAGTAGACTCCTTGATTACTCGGCCACCCAAGGTCCTTGAAAATGTAGGTGTAGAAAACATTAAAGTTTGCCCTTTAATTACCAGCCTGCTTTTGATCAGGTAGAAAAAATGCCGCAACACTCGCGGATACTTATTGAAATCTAAATATCGAGAGGGAACAATTGCATTGTGATATAGAAGTTATTCTCTTGCATAAAAAAGTAAATAACAAATTACGGAGCAATTTAAGAAAAGTGTATGTTTTCCTAGTGGTTAGTTCTTTTGTGGTTTGGGCATTTCGCTGCGAAATTTAAACCATTTTGGTTGATTTCTTGTCAAACGCACTGTAAAGTTATGGAACATTGAAATTGCGTAACCCAAAAGCTAACAGATTAACATTTATCAAAATAGAAGCCAATTTGGGTAAGCAACCTAAGATTAGAGTAGTAGAATAGTGCCATCAATGGTAAATTTAGTAAATAATGGTAAAGTTATTTACGTATGTCAGAGCAAGAAAAAAACTTGGACACGCCAAGTTTCCAGTGCGCCAAGAATGATTTCATGCGAATTATTGAGAGTAACGATGTCAGAACACGAAATATAGGGGGCAATGTGTAATGAATTTCAGCCAACATCTGGATTTACAAGTTATTTTTGCGGAATAAGTAAAACCTGCAGGAATCCGACACATGAAGGTCAAACTTAGTTATGGACGGCTTTTCATAGCTGTGTTTGATGAATCAAGTGCTCTGAATTCCTTTTGAGCAACGGCAGGATACACGCAGATGAAATAGGCAGCTTTTAAATCAAAGAATGGAGTTTAGTTGTATCCTATATTGCAAAACATCCTTGTTTGGAAATGAGGGACTTGAACAACATTTCAAGGCAACAAATATCAATGGGTTCTGACGCTAAACATGAAGCGAGTCGTAATTAGTGAAGGCACAGTACATCTGATTTGAGCTATGTTTTTTCGTTCGAGAGATAACACAAAATTTAGGAAAAAATGTCAGAATTTAAATACAATTAGAAAAGGTATCCGAGTTATTCAATCAGGATGATATTTTCATGGCACAAGAATCGTAACTCATTCCAAGCTACTGGATTCGATATGGAAAACCGATTTATACTCTAACTTGCATACGACGCAAGAAAGCAAAGCATTTTGAATACTTAAAGACAGGTGTAAACTCAGTGTCTAATAAAAAGCCAGCTTAATTTGAAAGCTCCATTGATCTATCCCAAAATGATTGTTGATGAACTACCCGGAGATTTCTCCGTTACCTAGATTTTTGAGGTCCTATGAGGTGGCTAAACGCAAAAAAAGCTGATCAAAAAGTTAGTTAAAAAATGGTCACTCTGTCGAAAGGAAGAAGCCGTTACATCCAACCAAGACATTTAGCACTAGTGATAGGATCAAATCAAATTTCAAACTCAAGGTTGCCAGAAAACTTGGAAAGCGAAAGCACCAGCTAGCCGATTCCATCAAAGCGCAGAAAAGTTAAGTTTGAGCAAAATCAACCCTGGTTTTGACGGAAGAAAAATAAGGGTTACTTTTTGGGGCTAACTGACGGGTTTCAGACATTCCACTAATAATGTCATATGCCAATGAAAATAAAAATTGGTAGCCCGTGATTATTAATTTGATCTTATCAGAACCCAGGTAGGTGGTAAAAGGCGATTCGAAACCTCTCTGACTTTGAGCCTTTAAACCGTGGATGACGAACATGATTGTTCCTTGGAACCAGAAAGTTACCAAAGTTCATGGCGGGTCTTTTGTTTATCAACAAGCCTGGGCTGCAACCCACACGGCCATGGTGGCTCAACCCTACTTCAAATTGTACTAGCCTGAAGACTATTATGTCGGTTTGATATCAGAGAGGGATTGGAAGAATTAAGCCACAATCTTTGACATCAATGCAATTATTATAATACATTCATACAAAATCTTTGTCACAAAAACGGTTCGTTCAATTTTAGGACCAGAATGATCCCTGAGCGGATCCGAAATGTGCAATATCACGTGTTTCCACATTCAATTCTCATTTTATTTCTTTTGCAAGGGAAGTGATTCTTTGACATACCTTTATTTGACCACTTTGTGAACTTGGCACCGACATGTTTGCTGAGCTCTTCGTTCTTTCACTTTGCTCAAAGGGCTACTGGATTAGCTATTCCTTTTATCTGAAACTCATACATTCAAAAAGGTTGATCATATGTTCTGTTTTCAGTGTCTCCATGAAATGTAATCAACATCGAACAGTCACATCCACGAAACTAGAATCTCGCCATCCCTGGAGTGGAGACCCCAAGTGTGCCAGATTCAAAATCAGGTGAGTGAATTATCGACGTTCTTGTTGAGCCCAGATTTCCGATGGGAAGTTCAATTAAATCTGGAGAATTCGTGCTTGCGATATGCATACCAGCCCCTAATCCGCTTGGCTCGATTTTTCATTCCAAATAGATTATGAACAAGGACAACCAAATAAGACAGGATATCCTTGTTCATTATCCGAGTACATGGTGGAACGAATTCCATATTCATATGTTGATCTTAATTCAGTTGCTCATTTTTTACACGGCGGTGCAAGAGGGCTTTTAAGGCAAATATTTTGCTTCATTCTCCTCACCGACCATTCTGATGAAGTCATTGAACACGAATCCGCACCCACGTATGATAAGCAATCTTACACGAGCTATGCTAATGCCTTTTGCAAATGCAACCGGTTATAACAATGGAGGGTTATCAAGGTGGTCATGTCTAAATTGTCTATTATGTTTTATACTCCTTTATACTATTATACTCTTGATAAAAAGTTGCACAATGTACACATTTTTTTGACAAAACTGTGGCAAGTTATCCCCGATTTGGCTAAAAAAAAATTTGCACACTGATTTGCTGACATGTAAAAATGTCACACATCAAGCTTCAGGTGCCTAGGCCATCCAGGGCCTATTCTAGGGCCATGTCCATTTTGAGCCAAACCACTTGACCAATGAGGTTTGAACAGTCATATGTCATAATATCAAAAATCCAATTGAGATGAAGTTTGCATCAAAATGCTCTTTGGACATTGATAGAACTTTTGACTGAATTGTGATTAACCAGTGCCCAAAATGAAATTCGACAAGTTTTGCCCTTATTAAACCTTTGACCTTTGCTTAGCCGCAATCCGGATTGTCTCATTTGTTTGGCGCGTACATGACTTTATGGGTTCTCAATTATTACCCCAAAAACAAATATGGAATCGCAATGGGTTTTGATTGGGTGACAACTTTTGTGAGTGTATGTTGCCTATACTCAAATCTTAAAGGTGCTGCCACGCTTGCCAGTCTCATGACTTTGTTTTAGCTAAAACTGACGCCCTACCACAATTTGGTGTACGTCCTTATTACCTTTGTAACAACTAAAAATTACCTTGTACCTTAAAAACATTGTTTTCAACATTCAACGTACATTTTTTTCATAAATGACATACATGGATGATATTTGTTCAACTTCACAATGCTGAAGTTCTAAAAGAATTGAATAAAACCCTCAAAACACAATGCCATGTTTATTTTGGATATTAGAACCATTAGTGAAGTGGTGCACCGATTTTTCATAATGGTTACTTGCTACTTACTGGATACATGTATTAAAAGGGCTGACATTTTTTTCATTAAATTATTACAGTTTTTGGTTGAGACTGAGTTCATGTAAAGAAATTGTATCATTGGAGGCTTAAAACATATTTCCATCTATTCAATTTGGGACAACTTGAACTTATTTTTAAACACCTTGTGCCCACTTTCGCCTATTTTCGTCACTGTATCACACTTTTGTTTCCACAAGTGCTTGATCCAAAAGTCAGCCTGATTCCCAAAATTGCTCACACCACCCTAAAGTGATACCTTAGTGTAAATGATATTTATTCATCCTCATGGACCTTCTAATTTATTTTTTTGTTCAGAAATTGACAATCATTCCATTGTCCAAAACATCAAAAATATGTCATTATTATTGCTTCTGTCACTCCATGGTTAACTTCCAAAACTTTCCTTGGGAAGGTCAAGGCGGAGAATCAAAGGAAGGGCCTAGTTTCTCACCCTTCGTCGAAATGATTTTGAGTGGAAGTAATTTATTTTGACCCCTAACAGCTTACACGACGAACCGTGTCTTTTTTGCTTTCTAAATCGAAAACGTTCTGTTTGATTTTCCAGTCACATGATCCCCCATTGCCGACCAGCGGTGGCTTTGGCCAGTTATCCTGGCAGTGGTAACACTTGGGTGCGTTACCTACTTGAGGGAGCAACGGGAATCTTCACCGGTTCCAGGTACAAGGATCTCCAAATTCAGATGTACGGTAAGAAACGCTTCGTCAGCTTATCAAAATCAGCGTACTACCGTTACAATTGAATCCAGATGCCGATGAGCCCGTTATCATAGTACACTCACATGAACTAGACGTTTAAGATCGACCAACATATACATTGTCTTTCTATACAAATTTGATATGATTGTCAGGACTCTGGGGCGAAATACGTAATTGGGCGGACGGAACAACAATAGTACAGAAAACCCACGACGCAAATGAAGCCCATGTGACCAAGGTAGGTTCCTTCCTTAATAACTCAAGAAAAAGATCGGACAATAAAACATTTGTAACTTGTTTTGTACTGCAAGAGGAAACAACCATTCTTACAGAACAATTGTCCAGACTAAAGTTATAGAGTTATTAACTACAGACTGTCATTAACAGTCTTGAGATTTTAAGGGGATCTTTTTTAGTCTAAATCCAAATCCAAAATCCAGTTGCGTTTCCATCTAGTGGTGGATGTACATATAAGAATTCAATTAGTAAAGTTACTAAGCGATTCATTCCATGCGATTTGTCGAACCAACTGCAGTTCTAGAACAACACGTTTCCATTTGGGGAAAACATTGCAAAGACACGTTCGTCGTTTTCAATTGGATCAGTTTGGGTGAACATTCAAGAGCAACAGCGTTCGTGAGATCAAAGCCAAACACATAACCACGAGTTTGTTTTGCAGTACTATTTAGTAACGGTTCGTCACGTTGTTCCATGGCTTCTTTATCGCAAAGTTGTTCTCTTGCTAATCTGGACGTTCCAAATTTGGACCACCCGGACATTAATGGAATGTACTTGCAGGATTTTGAAGGAAGGGCAATCTTATTGTTAAGAAATCCCTATGCAGCCATTTTATCGGATCACAATTTCTTATTTGCTGGCCATCATGGACGGGCGCCACCGTCAAACTACGCTAGAAAAGGTTAGTTGAAACGATTTTCATGATGATTCTTTTCTTTGTCTCCAATAATAACAACGTTTTGGGCCGCACGGTCCTTGCAGATTGGAATCAATTTGTGGCCATTCAGATGAGTCGATGGCTGGAAATGGCAGCAAATTGGACATTGAACAGTAACCCATCCAAGGTGAGTATTAACAGAGAGGAACTCCTTTGAAAGAATGCAACTTTTTTCAGCTAACTTTGCATGATTTTTGTCATATTTTATTGGAAAAAAGGAAATCACTTTTCTGCAGGATTTCAATGCGATATTTTTACAAAACTGTATTTCAATAAAATCTTTCTGGCCCTTTTTTTTAACTATTCAGAGTAGCTAGTAGCTTTTGAAAAGAATCGAAAAATTTAACACGTCAAACAAACCTTTTAAAGCACTTAATTCAAAAAGTGATAAGAGGCTTTCAACCATTGAACATGAAAGAAAGATGAGTTTGTTGTGATTTTCTACTGCACCTGAATCGGTAACTATTGAACAGGGTGACTCTAGCCAATTGAAGGCACCACGTCTACAATCAGAAACCCTACCCAAACAACCATTCAGATGTCACTCATTCCCTGTTAAAACGGATCCGCCTGGCTTGCTCGCATGGCACTCTCTAGGCCTTGCTTCGTCTATGTTTTCACCTTTTTTTCTTGCTTTTGAAATGCGACACACATCAGGGTGGCACAATTTGTTTTTCATGCTCTGGCTCTTTGGAATAAGGAATGATTTTGAAGGTTTGTGTGGTTCAATTATTTTCTTAGTTTGGACAATCTTAGGCGGCTGGGACTAGTTTCGGCCATTACGTGTTTCTTTTGCTTTTTGAGCTCTATCAAGGCTTGAATCATCAATGTTATAGATTTGAATTAAAATATAGACACCTTGGCAGACATTTCATTCAAAAAAATATGAATTACTTGCCTCAAACTGAAAGTGCTTTAAACCCTTCAATCCTTGATCATCAATAATAACATTGATAAATTGATGGAGCTGATTGTTGAATTGAGGTCAGTTTTTGACTCGAAACTAGAACCTTCATGATTCAGGCCATGGTAGTTATTGTGGTTAGTTAATGAAGAATGTGAGTTGACCTTTCAATTGCAGTTTGATTTGCTTTCTTACAAATCGCTCAGGAGATAAAAACTTGCAAGGAAAACTAACAAAATATTTTGAGGTTGAAAAAAGAATCACCTAAATCTATTCGTCTCAGAATTGGCGGTGGTTAGCTTTGAATTAAAGTTCAAGCTAAACGTACCAAATTGCTTTTTAGTCCCTATAAGTGGCGACTTTTTGAGAACGTGGTTGAATGAATATTGTTTGTTCCATGAACTAGATAAATCCAAATATAATGTTTATCTCAATTATGGAATTACATTGACTCTTACAATTGTCTCACAAGACAGATTAATGGACAAACATTGGGATAAAATAAAACATAAAACACGATTTAAGAGGGTTTTCTAGGCTTTGTAAATCTCAATATTGTGAAATCAGCCAGAAAACAAAAAAAAACTAGACATGATTTGAGCGAAATTATGCGAATGAAATGTAATTTGTTTGATTAAAATCGTGTCTGGAATTAAGGGTTAGGATTGCATTTGCCAAAAAAGGCTTATCCAGATAATGGAGATTGTTGCAAGATATTTTGATCTTTTCCTCCTTTGTTCCGTCGATTTTTGGCCAAGGAGTTGTGATGTACAGCCCTTGTAAAGCAAGTATTGGGTTTGCGCCCACTAACGGATATATTGAAAGATTAAGTATTGAATCATATTGAGCCGCCTAAAACCTTTGGTCTTTTATTTCCCTGATTCTCTTCCAGGTGTTGGTCCTTCATTACGAAAATGTCAAGTCAAATCCTGAGCGAGAAATGAGGAAAGTGCTGAACTTTCTCCAGATTCCCGCAGATCCGTCTAGATTGTCGTGCATGCAAATGCATAAAAACGGGTTCTTTGTCCGAGGATCAGGCGGATCTGATGAGTCTGAAGTGGTTCCATTCCATCAGAAAACGAGACAAGTGATCGATTCTTTGATTGACCGCGTGAACGCCATGCTCTTTCGCCTTGGTTATGAAGCCATGCCTTTGAACAAGTATGACTACTACCACAAGGTGAGCAAGACTTATCAAGAACCTCTGGAAAATGGACGGGGATGCTAAGGTTGAGAATCAACATTTCGGAATTGGGTCAGTGGAATGTATTCTACAGTACTTCAAAAGAGACTGACCCCAGGTCGATAAAAGTATGCGTTATGATTTTTAGCTCAATCAAATGAGTCAGAAGTTAAAGTCCCTCAAAGCTCACTTAATAGCTCTACAAAGGATGACGGAGCTAGACCTATTCTATTAATGAATGACCACAAGAAGGCTCGCTCATTCTTTCTGTGCCTGGTTAACTACTGAGCTCTGAGAGGTTATATGTTTTGATCAAGCTGAAAATTGTAACTTTGGCTTGAGATCAATCTCATTTGTAGAATTGTTGATGTGTTTACTCACTTCCAAAATTCTAGTTATGGAGCCTACCACCCCTTTCTGCATTCCAATGCTTTATGGACTTACCTTGGTTTTTCCACGTCCAAATAACTATGTACATTTCTTTTTCAGACTGATGAAGAAATTGTGACAGGCATCCAGCGCCGAAATGAGATCCGTACCAAATCCAGTCACACTGAGTTGCCTTTTGTGAAAGATGACGTCATTGATAAGAGTCATGGAACCAAGATGGTGCTAAAAGAATACTTCAAATGGTTGGACACTGACCAAGAGGGGGGCCAAGTAGGTTGCAATTTAATGCATAGCACTATCAGCACAACATGCAATAAGTTATTTAAGTAATTCATCAGAAGGAAAGCCAACATGATTTTGGGATGAAAGGGTCTTCTAAACACAGAAGGCTGGTCATTCCGCCAGGGAGTGCCAGAGGAGAATTTCTTATATCTTTCACATTTAGCAATGCTTTTAATTTCTGCATTTCCCTTGTAACTCCTCTCTTTTTGTAGCAAATCAAGTCTGTTATTTCCAAAGAAAAATGAAGACATACAAGTCCTTATATTTGGAACTAGGGCGTGTTTTTAAATGATGATGATGGCTAGGGGCTGAAAAGATACTTTTTAGGTTGCATTAACTTTTGGACTTTTTTGGTCATTTGGGGGCAAATTCGCATGCTCGAACCATAAAATAAGCTAGTGACGATGAGTTTGGAGGAAATTGAAGGGTTTGTTTCATGTGTTTGAAAACTTGATTCCCGTTGAATTACTCTACTTATTATTTGTTTTACTAATTAAGATGTTTATTTTCAAGAACTAAAGGCTAATGAAATTACAACTGCAGTTTCTGCAACGTTTCCATTCTGGCGAGTTTTATTTCATTTAGGGCATCTTTTCTTAGAAATGCATATTCTGGTTGACATTGATAGGTAACTGAAAGTGCATTTTACTATTTTATATGAATGATGCCGTAAACACGATGTACACTATCTAATTGGCTTTTATTTTCACACAATGATAGTATTGATTTTTACAAAACATTTATGTTTTCAGGTTGCTTCAAAATATGAACCTCACTTAGAAGGTGTAGTTTTGAGCCTGCTTTAAAATTCAATTTTTTGTTGATTCCAATACAAGAACAACCCAAAGAGCAAGGAGTACATAAAATATAATGAGGAATGAATTTTTGTCATAAAAACTACCAAAATATTTCAATAACCAAACAAGCTACACTCTTTTTCGCCTTTTTATAAGCCATTTACGCATTCGGAATCTATAATATCGTTCACTAGCAAATCCGTCGCAATAAAAAAAACAAAAATAATAATTAATGTGAGTAAGGGTTTAAGGGGTGAGCCCTCGCAGTTGCATTTTTGTGGCAAAGTTGTTTCTGCCATTGTGGGTGTGATTGGCCACGGACTTTTAGAGATGTGGACTGTGCACTGACGCAAAAATTACTTATCCCCTAAACAATTCACTTTTTTCTCAGAATAAGCACGTCATACGACAGCAAGATCTTGTTAAATAGATGAACTTGACCAAATTTGAGCCCAAAACTATGCTTAGGGAAGTCAGGAGACGTGTTCAAAGTTATGTAGTAAACACTACATAAAATTTGAATTTTCGGCCTGCTCCTGGTCAGCTACGTAACCTTTTGACAACATAACTTTGAAACGATCGACTTTGCATGTAAATGACAAAAAATGACCTGCCTTTAATTGACGTGTTCTGCGTTTCTTATATTATTACTTTAATTCGATTCGAAAAGTGCTTTACATGTGCTATAACCTAGAGCACGCCAATTTGAAGGAAATCTCATTCACATTCCATGTATTTCTAGAAGTTCGCGGATTAACCTTTTACAAGTTCCTTTGATAACGGGTCAGGGAGGAGACCCCAACCAGGGATCTTTCTCATACTGTTCGCATTTTGTTTGATTTAAGATGTTGAACTTACTGCAGTCTAAGTCATTTGAGCAATACTTTCTTCCAAAGATTTTACGCCATGTGCTCAGCTAAACAAGAGACTTAGTTATTCGCCATTTTTCAGACCCAGGGTGACAAATCCGAGGACGTAAAAACGGCCCTCATGAAGCAGCTGTTCCGGAGTCTGCGATCCAACTCGGATCAGAACACAATTACGGGTCTTTCCGACAAGGCCGAGGGCCTTTTAACTAAGGCTGTGGAGATCTGGCCAATCCTTCAGAAACCATTCCAAAGAGACCCCATTCAAGATGCCATAGAAACCGACGCTTACCGAGGCGAAACCATGGAGGATGTGGCGGGAAATTTCAAATATATTTAGATTGAAACAGTCACAAGCAGGGGGACAATAAATTTGAACTTGAAGAATACTGGACGTTACTGATTGGAGCTCTCCTTGGAAAATCCGTCCCTTGAGTCGGCCGATCCCAAGGACATATTTGAGTCTTCGCCCGCCAACTCTGACCTGAAATTAATTTCATTTGTTTAAAAAATACTGAACACGAATGGTCTGACCCAAATATACTTGCATTGAGGGCGGGTTGCCTTTGCCGGATCCTGGTCCACTTTGTCCGGACTGCGATTTCCGGAGGGCTTCTTGTTGTTCTTTGAAACTCAAAGGAGCTTGTGTGCCTTTCCCGCCCATCTTTTTCTTCTCAATAGGCACCCATTTTAAGATCTTCATGGAAGTGTCAGAAATGGTCACCCATCGCTTTTCCCAATGGCGAACCTATCGAGCACATCAAGCTCATATGTTCAGAAGGTGGTTTTGACCCACACAATAATCCTGGACCCATCATTGTATAAATTGTATAATGCCAGCGAACTCGAGATTCAGGTTAGAAAGAAAATATTAAATGTTCACAAAAATCTATCCAATTATAAAATGCGCAATGGTCTCCATTCTGGATTGAAAGGAGAATCTTTTTTCATAATAAAGTACAAACCCAAATAAAATGGAACAGATTAGCGCCCAGGTTTGAACTTGGAACAACAATCAAGGGAAGGTGTCTGTCTTTATATATTTCCTGTTCAGTCGTTGCTGACAAATGTATAGATCTTAAGATATTCACATCAACCTGATATTTAGTTAACCTCATGTACTTTTCCGAGTCTATTAACAAACTTGGGATTTGAAAACGTGCACTTATAGAAATCTCAAAAAATGGAGACCAACAACCCGAGAAGAATATGCATGCATGATACATTGCTAATTTGGGGTTACTTAAGTGTGCGAATACTTTTCAAGAATGAGTAAATTTAAGATTTCGGAAGGATTGCAGAATAAGTGCATAATAATTTGAATTTGGAAAGAACGAAATCCTACGAAAAGTAAAATCCATTGGAAGCTTTAAAACCCATTTTTGTTGGGCTCGTTGCCAGACTCAGACTCGGAAAGTGAGTCTGAGCTCAATTTTACCTTGTCCACGGAATGCATAACTTTTCGGAGATCATCTTTGGTGCGAGATCGTGTCTCGGCTCGGAAACTTCGTGACATTGGAACAGGATTGGTGGAGTACAATTTTTATTGAACACTTGACTTTCTGAATGTTTGGCTTTGTTTGGCTTGAAAGCGCCTACCAGTTCAGGGCTGAGCATTGGGAGCTCTCAGAGCCAAACATCAAAAGTATTGAAAGATCAGTTAAATCTTGTAACATAAAGTAATCACAATTTTATCCTGAATAGGTTGCTAGAAAAATGGGAATTCGATTTTCTTTTTTTAAATATGGACGGACAGACATTGTAAAATTATTGTGAAGATGTGACCCTGAAAAAGCGGGAGATTTAAACCAATGTCAGTTAGTTGCTTGGACATTCAAGGAACTGGATTGAAATTCAATGTCTGCCGGTTAAGAATAACGTCATTCCAAACATTTTTTCAAACACTATA
>NC_081451.1:2241153-2295469 GCF_007210705.1 Tigriopus californicus
CATTGCTTATGGCTGCCCCATCAACCTCAAAAGGCCCAACAGAGTGTTTCATTTTTCTCTTAGAGTTCGCATAAGAGAAAAATGCCTTCGGATTCGACCTGACCTCCTGAACCACCTTACTCTCAGTTTGTAACTGATCATATTTGATGGAGGCCTTAATCTTACCCTGAACTATGTCCAACTTTTTTTGGAGACTACCCACAATTACTGGAATCGAAGTGCTCTTCAGCCTCATTGCCAATTTACAACTCTTTTTAAACAAAGTCTTCCTAAATTTTGGATTGTTTTTTTTGTCCGTGTCCCACCTTTCAGAACACATTCAGAGAGTGTTGCTAGATTGGAACACACTTCCACCAAAAACTGAAACTAATTTATCAATGGCTGCATCTATTGATAGTGCTGTTTTAGAATTGAAGCTAGGTCTAGTTCTTCTAATGTTTCTATAATCAACGTCCAATGTTCATCTTTGATCGTGGACTTATCCAAACCAAAGACAAGAACATGTTGAGAGAGCACTTTCCAGCTTTTCAATCGACTGAGATGTCGATTTCGAAATGGGAATACACCCATCGGGACTAGCCTCCCACTCTACAACACTAACCGGAAAATTGACACCTTGATTGAAGTTTTTTGACGTTTGTCAAACAATATAGGCGGTGAATAAGAAATTAGCTCGATAAGGATTTGCGTTCTTCTCTCAAAGACAACAACGGCTATCCTCGAAACTAGCGAGCCAAATTCAAAAAGCAAGTCAAAGTTATTGTATTGACAATATCTGTGACTGTTATGGAAGTTTAGTCTGCTTACTTGCTTACTGTCCAGATGCTGATCCACTGGAATAAGAGCATACTGGTATCAGAATATTTGTGTCCAGCTTAAAAAAATGCATGTGATACCCTAGTATGCCATAACAATAAAAAGCATCTTTGAAGTTTATTTGCATCTTTTTTTGAATGCTGGGCTTGCTTTTTTCGAATCTTTATTTACATATTGGGGTTCTTTTTATGCATAATTTTGAGAATTAGTGTTGAGGGCGACAGGGCCTCTTGAATATGCCTCGCCCATTTCGGCTCCAATAAGTTCAGCAGGTTTGCAAAAGGTCGAGCAACTCCAAATGTGTTTCACTAGGAACATCACAGGATTGAGAGAGAGCTCTCGTATTGGGAGAGAATAAAAAAGTGTGGGCTGTACAGTCTTCAGAGAAGGTACGAAAGGTATCTGATACTGTACGTCTTCAAAAGTATCCATGAGCTTTGTCCCAACCCAGGATTTAGGGTCAATTCTAGTGACCGCAGAGGCTTAATGTGCGTTTTGAGAGCACCTTCAAGCCCTCGAGAATCCAGGCTAGTTCGAACAATGAAGTCCACTTATCTTGCTTCTCGAGCTCCTTCATTGTTTAATTTGGTTCCCTCTAATATTCGTAGGGAATAAAGATTGAACACGAAAATATCCGGGCATCAACAAAACCGGTTTATTGTGCAGTCTGTGCAGTTTATTTCTTGAAACTTGAACAGCAAATAGTCGAGTACAAAGGTAATTTTAGGTAATGAGGGTATCAAGCAGAATTTTCCTGATGTTTAAAGGCCAAAGTAGCTTCTGCTCGAGGTCAGGATCGACCTATCAGACTGCCTACAACCATTTCATTTTGAATTATTCTTTAGTTTTGACGGCCAAGTTTGTTTCTTCAAGATCCCCTTCACAATTGAACAATATTCTTCGATTGGACGAATTTCTGGAGTATTGGCTGGGTTCCATTCTTTGGCTACGATATTGATACCATTTTGTTCATACCAAGCCATTGTGGCCTTAGCATAGTGAAAAGTTGCTAAATCGGGCCAGAACAACGCAACTACATTGTGCTACGTGATGAAGGTTAGCAGTCTTTTTTGGAGGCATTCTTTGATATAAATTTCTTGATTAATTGTGCCATTGGTGACGAAAGTGGTACTTTTTTTACCGCAAGAGCAAATAGCCTGCCAAATAAGGATTTTTTTTGGAAATTTTGATCTCCCTTTCAGACTGAACTTTTGCAGGGTAGCTTGCCTACTGGTTCCAATGTAAAATCTTTGTCCAAGAGTTTGAGAAAAGTCCCCTTTAAAATATGTTTCATCATCCATTATGACACATTGAAATTTTGTCAGCAAATTGGCGTACAATTTTCTTGATCGGCTTTTGGCAGCGAGGTTTTGTTGACTATTGCGATCTGATGCCACCTGAGCCTTGTAGGATCTTAATCCCGACCTTTTCTTCACCTTCTGAACATAAGACTGGGATTTTTTACTTTCTTGGCCACATCTCTCACTTCCAGGCTTTCTTTTCACGCTTAGATTGGTCTTGAATCTTTTTTAGACGTCTGATACCGTTGATTTTGGTAAATCAAGTTTTTTCGCAAGATTTCTAATGCTGGTATCTTAATGTTCAAGGAATTCGTGCAGGATCAGATTTCGGCGGTCTTCTTCCAAAGCAGCCATTGTCTCGAATATCAGAGAAATCCCTATTTATAACTAAAACCATTTTTCGGCATTAAGCAAAGGAGTACCTAAGATGTGTACTTACGTTTTTATCTAGTCTAATGTTGAAGTTACGAAACGTATTTGATGTCCGAAGTTTTTGCGTGTTCAACCTTTACGTAGGCCTTGTTGATCCGGATGCATCTTTCAAGTCAGACTTGGACAAATTTTTAGATAGCATTCCTGATCAACCATATATTTAAGGACTAGCTCGGTCTGCCAACTCAAATTCGTTGGTAGACCAAATATCATATAAAGATTGAAAGGTAATAAATTGACAAATTATAACCTTTCATTTTAATGGTACTGGGGATAACATTCCCTTTAGCGGTTAGAAAAGCCCGTGAAAAAACAAACAAACAAAATAAGAATCCAAAGGCTTTTTTCTCTCATGCAAACACTAAGAGAAAGATGAAACACCCTCTTGGACCTTTTGAGGTTGATGGGGAAGCCAAGGACAATGTAGGTTATGGCTATCATGCCTGGAAATCAGTTCTCTAATGTGTTATTAACTCCACAGAGTTTAAAAGCAACAGCTCACAACTCTAAATTGAGATTGGAGAGGTTAGTCAAGCTGAGCATTTATATGATCAATAAGTCACTTTCTACTAATGCTTCAATTCTTGAAGGTAAAGAGGACGATTAAATTTCATACAAAAGTGCTCTGCAGCTGAAATAGAGTTTTTCCAGGTCAAAATTGTGGAAAAGTGACATGGGGGCAAAATTCATCACAAACGTGTTTTCAGTGAAAACATATTTTCAATGTGAAAACCTTCAAATCCGCCCCCTATTGATGAGTAAAAATGTGGCTGTCTATAAAAATACAATGTTAGACAAACAATTCCTTTCAAGGATAAATGACCTGGAATTGTGATTGTTCTCCTTTAATAAGAGCTATCAAGCCCCAAAATTCAAGTGACCTCCCAAAAAATGGTCATGACGTCACGTTCTTTTCCTGCTTCAATGTTCCAATAGCCACTTGATACCTCTTACCTCTTGATTACCTCTTCCAATACCTCTTGATTTTTTTAGAAAGCTTGAAACAACTATGCATCAACTAACGAGACAGATCCGCCAACTCTAATTAGTTGGTGGATCAGATATTATTTGTATATGATGTTAGGTAGGATCAACAAGTTCTTCGTCTTAAGGTGCTGGGAATTCCAGTATTCATTTTGAGTTGCATTCCATGGTTATGCATGTAGTGAATTATCAAGGGTATAATAACGTATAATATCCTTTTAAGTGCAAACGTGCGATTTTTGTCACTAGAGGGCGTCTTTGGAGGTGCTTTTTTCTCTTCTTCTTCTCCTTATCTTTCAATCTATTTGTATAAGACCCGTTCCGTTAAGGTCATGGTCTCGCTTTGAAGATCGTGCATTTCTTGCAACTCTGTGAATTTATCATGACCCCGAATGTGTGCATAATTGGCGGATAATGCCATGAGGAAATGCACCAGACTGAGGATCACCAGGACACAAGACAGGGTTGCCATGATGAACATGACCTCGGCACGCTCCACATAGTCTTTACAAAAGGCCTTGATCTCTTTGGGGCCTTTCACTTCCATGTGCTCTCTTTGAGTACCTGAAATTGATATGAAAGTGGGCTGAATGGGAATGATTGTTTATGGCGTTTGGCCCGATCTCTGGGAACAAATAATGATAATAACAATCCAACAAATTGACTTTAATTTCTCGTTGGTGATTTCAATGATCAATTTTTCCGATGAATCAATATTTGGTGGACTGCTGATTTATAGTTCTGCTATATCAACCCACTATCGAGTCAGATGTTTCTATCACAGATTTACATTGCAAATTCGTTCTCAATCAGGTTTGCCAAGTCTTCAGTTATTTACGGTGCTAGCCTGGAAACGAAAATTGCTTTAGTTACCCTGAGGGAATAGAAAATGGTAGGGATAAAAGTCAATGATCCCATCGTCCCATCCGATCTCATCGGTGTTACACACTCCCCAACTGAGTGTATAGAAAATAGTCATGACTATACAACAGGCAAACACGATGATCCACGCAAACAAGAGCAGGTACGTTATGAAAATGAACATCATAGTAGCTGAAAAGGGAACAGAAAAATGTCATGTTGGTTGGACGTATGGGATTTTCCTTCGTTGGAGCAGGGGATGCCTGAGAGCACCGACCTGGTGACTTTCTTCAAAGTATTTGACGTCAATATTCTCTACTCCACTGTTGACTTGTCAAACTCAAGAGTTTCGAAGATAACTGAGACTAACGCCTCACGAAATCTTTAAAAGTTGTGAAGGCGAATGTACGACCCATGTACGACCCAAAAACCACAACAAGTACGAGAAATAAATCGTCGGAACAAGGTTCCGTGAGACAGATTTTAAGGCGTTGCGAAATTCTTAAGTTTGACCAGTCAAGATATACATTCTTCCATTTTTTGACTCCATTATGAGTTCAATTTGCAGCGGATGATCAATGTTTTTCACCCAGCTTTAAATGGCACTAACCAATCCGTCCACCAGCTCGGCCAACATCAGAGCGATAAACGTGATGTCGTGTGGCTCCAGTGGCCAAAATGGCCACCACTAGAATCATCAGGGCCAGGGCAGCCATGGAAGCGGCCAGGATGATGAAGGTCAGTTGAGTTGGTTCAATCCTAGAAAATTGGCAATTGTGTAATTCATTGGTTTCAATTTCATTTTGCCACAATCAAGTGAGATCCAGTTTGATTTATTTTCACGTTACTGAACGTCCCATTTATGCCCAAACACTGCTCGCAAGTTAAGATATGAAATCAATCATTCTTACCATCCAAGTCCTTTGTCCAACTGAAAGACATCTTGCGTGAGCCTCAACGTCAGGTTGACCCCTCGGTAAAGGGTTGTGCAGAACACGCCCACCCCCACCCAATTCAAGATAAGGGCAATCAAGGTGGCATAGGGGATCCTGGTAATGCATTTGGAGCAGCAATCCTCGTCCTCATACGAGGAACTCATGGATTTCTGACCCGAACCCATGACTCACTGGTATCTGCGGCCGGAAAACGTCAATTTTCCGCCGGAGAAGACATGGCTTACAATCCTGAACACAACGGAGGGTGGGATAGGCCTCCAGGAAACCTGATTTCCAACAACAATCGACAAAGAGCCTTTTTCCTCCGTTCAAATCAACACCACACACCACTACCTGGGTGAACTGGACAGGGCGCCCCTTCTGAGTTGCTGCGGCCAGGTATGATTTTCTAGTGGAGGGCTGCGCTCCAGTGATTGCGTTATCTCTGCTATAGAACTACTGGTCTGTATCACAAAGTCTAAGCATATCGTTCGATTCATTAGGCATGATCCTGTCGTTTCGGCAAAACCTTGGATGTACCATTAATGCGGATGAAAGAATGAATTACACACATTTTGAACGCTTAGGACTACTCATTTCTGCAAAAAAAAAATTCGATATATTTACATACACGTACATCTTTTCTTTATGGATATTCAACTTTGTATAGATTTCAATGCACTAAATATGCTCTGGGTCATATTTTGCTTGGTTGGCATTGGTAGTTGGGTTTGAATTTGGTTCTGGTGGTCTTTTTACTGTATGTGCCCTCACCTAAACCTTGATTGCCAAGATATTGGAGACAAAGCTGAAAGTGAAGCATTTTCTCTTTTCCTTTATCTACCTACTACAATATACCTAAACAGAATTGTAAACATCAATAATGTAGCCGATGTTGGTACCTTAAGATTATGTATCTATGAGACCCACTTGAGAGGCACCTTTTGAAATTAGGGAACCTTGTTGAAAACATATTATTGTTTTGTTCCCAAAAATACGCCATACTCTTTTACTTCTGATCTTAAAGATCTGTGTCCTAAAATCTCAAGAATTGTAGACGAAAGCCGTCCATGATTTCTTTTCGGCAATATTTGCAAAGATCAAAAGCAATTTTGAAAAGAGAAAAGTACAGCCTTCAATGCTTTGAGGTGTATTACAAAGTATTTCATACTACATATAATTATATACATATAAATAATTTTACAACTACGAAGTTTTTTCGCTGGGTTCCAAAGCTTCAAATAATGCCCAATGCACGATAATCATTATTTAAGCATATTGTGGTCCAGAAGCCAAGCGTGAACATTTCAAAATTATTTAGAGACACTTTTGAAAAAGCTGAGGCAACAGTTACAAAACCTTTTTTGTGTCATTTTTTCTGGATGAATGGTAAATTGATTACTTTGCCGTTTTATGTAGTGAAAATAAGCGCCTCTTTGTTTTAATAGATGTGAGCTACAATTTATTCTAATGTGACGACCGTTATCAAAGCAATCTATTAAATATATTGATGATTTTGTGTCATGCATAACTGCCAAAAAAATCCTGATTTGACACTTGCTGTGGAAATTAAAATTAACTCCCCTTGACTCTCTTACTTTTGAATTACAAGAACGCCAATGGTTATAATTGGCTAGTCTTGGTACTAAACTTATAACTTTATTTGGAGCATTTGTTAAAAGATGGAAATATAAAATATCACTTTCATGAATCTGGATCGATCTCAGTGGAGAATTTCGAGGAATTCCAAGTTTCCTCATTCTTCGTAGACTTCTTCTTGGTACGAAGATGCAAAGAAGTTCCAGCTATGATATCAACTGAAGACATAAACATCTCATTCAGTCATCTTTTATGGCTACGTATGTCTTTTACCTTTCCGTGATACACTGTTTCAAATGTAGGGAGACTTTTCATCGTGTAAATTACGAGTCCTTTTCCCATTGCAATTAGAAATGGAAGATTTGATTGTCAATTGCTAGATTTCCTTTTATTAGATACGATATGAAAAATGTACCAAAGCCCATAACAACAAACTTTTTTCTTAAATATTGGTTAATATGTGTTTGTATTTTGGCAAATTCATTTGCTCTAATTTGAGCAAAATTCAGTCATTTATATGCATTTTTTTCTGTCACCAAAAAAAGACCATTTTAATTTCCATATTTTGGCTGAGGCTACACGTGAGCATCAAAACTACTCAGTTTTTTACTTAAAAGCATCACAATATATCTATCTATATCTGCTGCGATTCCAGGGTAACTCGACACAACGGAAAAAAATGAAAATTGGATGCACTGGAAAACTCGATCCACCTAAAAACGCCACAAATATGAAATTCCAGTTCCAAACTCTTTAAGGACTTCTTTAAGGTTTGACTAATGCACTTTATACTTTTCATAGCAGAATTATATGGATCTTAAGTAAGGATACCCCATCTCTATTTTCATTTACAGACGTTAGCAAATGGTTCGGAGCAGTCATGTTTTTCTGATCTGTTGCGTCTTTTGATACGTTGTGCCCTTTTATATGTCGAGTTATCAAAAGTATTGAGTTTTCTGATGTATTGAATTTTTCAACGAGTAGAGTTTTCAGATGAGTCGAGTTTTTCAATGTTTTGAGTCTTCCTGTGTCGAGTTCTCCGGTGTGTCGACTTTTTCTGTGTCAATTTACCCTGGAACAATTTTTCTTAATCAAAAGAAACAAAAGCCAGTCATTTCGAAGTCAAACTATAATGTAAGCTTTGAGCAATAGCACTTATTTTGGTAGAATCTACGCATAAATTTTATTTTATTTTGACGAAAAGCCCAAATATGGGTTACGTTTAAAGCCCGTAATCAAGTACTAGTGTTAAAATGATTTTATTTCGTAAATATCATTCCAAGTTAACTTGGAATGAGAGAGAGCAAACATGTAACACAGGAGCAGGAGCATCGCTACACGTTTATGCTATTGATGCAATCAAGTGATAAATGATACTTTAAAAAAAGATTCGTGCAGGATTACAAGCGGAGGCAACAAATAGCCGACGAAACCATCGACTTGGTTGCAACATATCCCAGTGAAAAATATTGCCAGCCCCTTTCTGTTTTTTTTTCAATAATGTTCTTTAAAGATCTCGGAATATACTTCAAGATCCAAATGAAAAGCTTTTATGAACGGAAATGACAGGTTGCGTTAAAAGTATCTCGATCTTTAGCGTCTGCAAACTGAAACGAGTTAAATTGCCCTCGTCTCTCAACATACCTTGTTTGACATTTTTAGATCAATTCAGGGATTCAAGGGATCATTACGAACAAATCATGGTAAATCAATTTTGACTTATCGAAATGAAGTTGGTCGGTATTGGAAAACACTTCAAAAAAGGCTTGAATTATTTGTAACTTTCTTGGTTTTAAATGAAAATAAAAAAAATTCTACGGGTTTTCACGCCACCAAAGGAATATATTAACTTTTGTACTTTTACATATTTAATGTAAAATAATATTTTTGCTTTTGAATACCGAGACTTCGAAACATATGAAAGTTTACCTGCGAAATTGTGTCAAGTAATGGAGATGAATTCCTGATGTTTGGCAAAGAATCCTTGACTCCGTTTAAAACGTTTCCCCAGTACTTAAATATTCAAGTTTGTATATCAAGTTTTTCAACCTGAGATCATACTTTTTGAGAATGACGTTTCGAAGTAACCTGTTAATAATAGTTTTTGGCTAACGTAGAGTGTGAGCGAACGCTGAAACTTCATTATGAAAACGTTTCCATTTTTCAAACCAGGAACAAGTGAGGGTCAAGAAATATTGCAGTAAAATGGCAGATTTGATCCAGTGAATTTTGAACCACCTGGTATTCCCAATACTTTTTTGCAAACTCTGTAAAGCGCCAAATATTTTCAAGGCCAGTCACCTCAATCCCAAATGCTTCGTCCCATCGGTTTCATTTCATTGATGTGCTTCTGTTTGTGCGTGTAAAACTGGTTTTCCAACCCCTGACTGAATGAGCCCTCCTCCCCCCAGAAGGCCTTTTTCCTCCCTCACTCATGAGGACACTTTTGGAATCGTCGCTATTCAAGCTTCCCTTTCTCTCTTCCTTCCTCTTTTGATCCTTGTCCTCTTTCTGCTTCTTGGATCTCCCTTGTGCTACTTAAGTCACATTTCCCTCTCTTGTGAGGAAGGAACCCCCCTCATTTGTCCCCTTTTCCAACAGCCTTGACACGATTGCATTGACAGCCGCCGAAATAGACCTTCTCTTCTCAGGGTGACCCGGAGATAATTCAACCGTCTTTAAACCGTACTTTTACTTCCATATTTTGGAGAGAAAAGACGAACATGGGGGAAAAATGGAGTCAAGGCTGGCAAAATGTGTGCCTGCTCAACCATTTTTGGCCTCTTATATCGGCAGCCACCCTGACAAAAACAACAGCATAAGTACAAAGGGGCCTTGCAAGCTTCTTTTTTTTCATAGACCTAGAAGTACACATAGAAAGGGAGAAACTGTGCTCGTTCTTCAACAAGAACAGCTGAACTTTTTATCACTTATGAGGCAAATTTTCGTTTCAAATATAATGGTACACAGAGAAAAATCAAATATTTACCTATGAAAGCTATCTAAATCGCAGTTGCCATGACTATGATGCCAAATTTCCTTCGCAATTTATGGTTTCAAGAAAAGAAATCTGTAGTCCAGTCGCCATGGCGCTTTTCTGATAGCTATTGTGCTGCCATCTAAGAGTCAAGCTCTGGGTTATAGAAAGTGGCTAGTTGAATCTAAAAAGGCAAGCAAGGCAGGGCTTTCAAAGAGGAAAGAAGCCAAAACATATTTAGGGCGTCTACTCTCCCCTTTTCTCCAGGCTAGCTCCCCCTGAGGACCCTAATGTCGGAATCAATACATAAAACTAAGACAAAGCCCATTTATTTGTTGAATGCATCATTGCCACAGGTCTAAACCTTAAACAAGTGAAAACAGTTGTTAGCTTAACCATTCCTTGATCACACTGATTTGACTTGAATGCCACATCCGTTCAACGTGACGCCCAATTTGTATTCTTAAATGAGCCACTTTTCAAGGGACCGGCCCTTTGAACAGTAGATGGCGATAGCTTCGGAAATTGAAGACACCAACTTAGAAATGTAAATTGCTTGACAAACCCATATTAACCTTAGTTAGAATTGGGAAATGAGCTCCCATGCAAAGATTTAGAAATTGCTCTCAACTGCTTCAAGCTGCTTTCAATTTTGTGCAACAAAGCTGCTCCCTAATCTTGTTGCCGCTCTTGCTCTGGTCAGCTGTTGACATTCTTTTCCACCGAAAGGGGTGCATGTAAAAGAAATACAGGCGCAAACACCACTTGCATGCCTTGATATCTCCTATTTCAGCGCTTAGTGCGTGGATGACGTATCTTTGGTGCCCTCTTTTGCCTCCTTCACTTTTGCAGTCGTTTCGCCGTGTGCTCAATGACTAAAATTGCCAGCTGTTCCAGCAAAGCATGAGAACTTATCCAACGTCTGCGTGCACTCCTATGACTGCTTAGTGCGCATGGATGTAAAATATATTGCGTACTTACTTAGATAATATATGGTGAACTTTCGTCCCGGGGATTTTTTTTCACATCCGCTTTCATTTGTAAGTTATGCATAATGTTGTTTTGTTCGATCATAAGAAGCTTAGAATAATTGATGAGTAATATGCATCAATAAGATTGATGTTGTAAATGCCAAAACTTATTTGTTAGCCAAAAGCAGGGTACAAAACAAATAAAAACACTAATGAAAGTATTTGCTGCAATATGAATGTGGGTATGCCGCCCCCTAATAATCAAAGTGAATAAGTAGGTTTGGATCCAATAAAATATTTTAAGTCAGACTTGAACAAGCTCTTGACCAAAATTCCTGATCATGGGCTAACTAGACCCTCCAACTGCTGACTGTTGGATCAATTCTTAATCGAATATAAAATTGTCAGTAAGAAATATGACATATTTCATTTCTAACAACTCATTCACAATAGTAAAGAGGAAGTCTGTGTCAAAAAAAAAAGAAAACTATGATTTAGTAGACTCTGGGCAACAATGAAGGTAACGCAACTGAATTTTATGGTACAGCATTCAAGAGGAACTTTGACCCCCTATGATCATCCTTCTTTAAGATGCACAAAAAGCACCATAAAGATCACGAGCACTTCTTTCTGTCAAGAAACTGCTCTTCCACATTGCATGTCTGTGATGAGTTGCTCGCGAACAGACTTCATTCAAGCGCGCCAGCTCGCCGCTCATGGCTCACTCTCAGAACGCACTTGCTTTGGGCCGGCGTTCCTTTTGGCGCTTTGCCTTGCAACTTGCAAAGAGGGTAGGCCAATCATGTTGTGGTAGTGAGTGAGCCTCCTCTAAGCTGGTTTATGCTCAGTGCTCACTCTCTGAAAAAACTGCATGGAGTGCACAAATTGTATGTGGCGCTGCTGATGCAGTGCATAATCCCAGCAGTAGGTGGCAGTCCTTTGCGATTTGGCCTTCGTTTTGGGGCGAACGGGGGGCTGGAAATGCATCCATTGGCCCTTGTCGCTCGTCTTATTCCCGCGACTGGCCCTGTCAGGTCCCAGATGGAGTGCAGAAACTAGGGAACTCAGGCCTGAAAAGAAGGAAGTTTTCTGGCCGAGATCCTCGTAGAAGTGCATCCTCCTCCATTGGTTGGTTGTGTGCCAATGCTTTTGGCTGCCAAGGTGACTCCTTCAGCGACTTGAAGAACCCTGATCCAAGGTGTGGATGTGCATAATATTCTCAGTGGCCTTGTTTCTAAACTCCCCCCTCGCGTTCCCCCTCTGACTGACAAGGGTAAAAAGTGTGTCACAGAGGCATTGTGTTCAAAAGTAAACAAAAACTCAGTGAACAAATGATAATAACAAGGACTGGCCCCAAACCCCTCATCAAAAAGTGTGACACTCGATTGTCCTACTAAAGATTCATGTGAGCCTTATTCTTGATCCACGAAAGTAAGGATATGTGTTCCAATCGTTGTTCCCGGCCGTTCTCTCACTTGACCTAGATATTATACAATACTCAGAATGCCAGATATATCGACTCAGAGGTTAAATCTTGAGGTCTTCGTGAGCTTTTAGTGTCCCACTGACCCACATCAGGTTTTGAGAACAAATGTCTCAATTCTTCATTAGATTATCGAGCATCTCGTCAAGTTCACAAGGAAACCTGGAGACTAAATATTTTTGACGTGAAAAGTTTATCAATCAGCAACCAAATCGATTATTACTCTCTTTTAAATTAACTTTTTCTGATTAAATCCCGGCAGAACAAGTCTTCTTTCAACTGGTCAAGATCTGAAGGTACTTTCCAAACCAGACTGCTATTTTCAGTTTTCACTACAGAGGTGAATGCGCCTGATTCGGATAATTGTCTTAAAGTGCCAACCTATTCGGACAGCATTGCTTATTTTCTCGTCCACTGCTGATTATTTCTTCTTTGAAGAAGCACCATACCAAGCAAGGTTAGGCAAAAGAGGAGAACATACGGGATGTATCTTGTTCAATTGGCTTTAAAATGAGTGATGTCAGTTTGTAATTAAGTTTTCAAAAACCTTTTAAAGCATCTGAACATTGAAGCGACTTGATTTGCTCTATCAAAACTTACTTTTTAGTGCTTTTCTATAAGATAAAGGAGCTTTTTGAGGAATTTTATTATTCAAAATTGGGTCCAAAGCCTTGGTTAGCTCATGCCATTCATTTTCAATTTAATGATTTTAAATTGATTCTCTTTTCCCACGGCATCAGTATTTTTCCTATTTTTAATAATCTTATCCTTTTGACCGCCTTGCATTATACTTTAGTCAGGTTGAATGGATAATTTCAACCGATGTCAATGCACTTTTTTTCAATGCAGCATAATCCACGAAATTGCCAGCTTTGAAGATTATTAAAAAATGATGCAACTGCTCAGACATACCTTATCAACTAGATTCTGTTGGATCCAAATATGAACAGATACTATCCTCAAAACCATTTTTATAAGGTGATTGAAGCTTGCTTGGAAAAATGAAGGAACCACAATGTATTTTGAGAGTACTGCCCCACATTTAAAACAATGAGAGCAAGAAAAACGGAACTAGAATAGATTACAATTTATCAAAATGACAAGGCTTCCAAAACATCATTTAAAAGGTGTAAGAGTGAAAAATTGGCCTTTTCCGTCCGAAGAGTAGATATAATATTTGTTAATGTGCAATACATGTCGGAGTAACGATTACTTGCATGCGCAAGTGCAAATAGAGCTGAACAACAAATTGCATCGCAAAAGTGGTTTTTGTTGTGACGTCATCAATCAGTCGTTGTTTCAATGACTCAAGTGTATACTGTCAGAATGGTCAAAATTTGCCAGTGCCTATCTCTATCTGGGTACATTAAAGCAAGTGTCTCAAGTTGAAATGTTCTCCCTCTGTTTCTGTCTCTGCAGCGCTTCAAACAAAGGAGCCCTACTCCTCCTCTTCCTTCTGGAACTCCAACCATTGCAAATTTTGAATGCAATCCACCCTGCCCAAAAGGATGGTGAGGCAGAACCTGTGGCTCTGAATGTGCAAAACCATCGCTCGCACGCTCGGCACACCGAGAAGGAGTGCAAAACTTCAACTGCAACCACTGAGCAGGAGGGCCTAGCGAAAACGAAAGAAGAAAAAAAAAATTGCACGCCCGCCAGTCAAACCCGACGCAGTTGCGAATTGTGCAAAACGGGATGCATTTTTGCAGTCGGGCTAGCGTCTCCAGTGCTAACGGTACCTTTGCAACTTTTCTTCTGGTTTGCCAGTTCGAGTCCAACCTCGGATCCGGATACTTGGGTGGTTGTCGCCCGCAAGCGAAAAGGTCTTCTTCCTCCAGAGACTGCCAAGAGATCTTTGGTACCTAGGTCATTGGCCGGAGTGAAACCTCTGTCTCTTCCAGACTCAGACGGTGCAAAAACGAGGCATGCGAATTTGGCCGGATCGCGTCTGCCAGACAATTATTGTTGGAGTGGATGCAGTCGCTGCAGTGTCTGGATGCAAAAATTCGCTGTGAAACCGTTCACCTGCGTGCAAAAACAGTGTGGCGGCCAAATTGGCAGAAATCTCCTCCGCCCTCTCCTCCTCATCTTGATCATCATCATCCATTGTTGAAGGTTGTCCAATGCAGTGAGAGCGACGACCATGATCTCGTGTTGCTTGTGCGACTTCCAGGCCTTCTCCAAAGGCAACCTCTCCTTCCACCTCAACAATGTCCACTTTAAGGACAAGGAGTTCATGTGCAGACTTTGCCACTTCAAAACGGCCTACAAAGGTGAGTTTATTTGGGATAACTTTCGGCCCGTGCGTTTTACGTTTGGACATCGAGCGAGGTCATTGATCGTTTTGCTTTGTTTAAGTTATGAGGGTCCTGTCGCCTCTTTGCTTTGGTATTTATAATGGAAGGGATCGGCATGTTCCCTAACATCGACAATCAGTTGGAGGGCTAGGGATGTGCAAATAATGCAAAGCTATCTGTAAAGCAATTCTGATCTTGTTGCAACTTGTTTCTATGGCTTGATATTTTTAGACTTAAACATTTGGCTAATTATTCTGATGAGACTCTAAAGGCGTTCAATTTTGAGGCAAACTATTCTCAAAACTTGATTCGTGTTTCTCAAATCCAACTTTTTGTTTGCAAGTTTTGAATGAATGACCTTCAGAACATTTTTTGTAAAAAAAAGGTCTTGGTAGAGCATACTAAAAACGGTTTTATTTTGAAAAAAATGCCATTTCTGATTGGAAGTAGTATTCTTAGTTGTCCCTGTCATTTACATATACATCTTCATTTTTACTTGAATAGTCTCACTTTAATGTCGAAATTGCAAACGTGCTTCAGTGCAAATTCCAACTTTTGTATCGGAAGCGAGCACCAGTTTACCCATTGTCCCAATCAAGTAAGATATTGAAACATTGTCGTTGATTTGTAAAGGTACCATTTGGTAGAGAAGGATGTAAATGACTCTGCTGAGTACTTTGTATTATATTTTGGATAAAATCACACGTAAAAGTGCAGTTACGCGAACACACAAGTGTCTTCAAGCCGACGATTACGTCGGATGTAAAACAATACTAATCCCTAATCATCCTTTTGACATTAATCAAGTAAAACAACACTTTCTGTAACAGTTTATCAAAATGAGGGCAAAATAATCTTGTCCATTGCTAACATCTTTAATTGAAAAATCAACTTCTGTTCTCTTCTGTATTTGGCCAAATAGAAATGGTTAGTTGGATTCCTAAATTCATCCCTCAAATAAGGATCCCAAAAGAAACACATGGCCTGTTGTTGTAGACACCTGGAAAAGCAATAACAAACATAGGAATATTCTACATTTGTTGTTCCATTCCACACTCAATGTTTAATTGGGCTCTATTATGATCCATTTTAGAGAATATAAACAAGAGGGCTCGGCTTTGATTTGCTCATGTGTGAGTGAGATAGATACCTTTTGTGTGCACACATTCAGAAGGAACAGTCAAATGAACATGGAACGGTTGCTTATTGTTCATTGACCTGGATTGAGCACCATTTCCGACCTCTTTGGCCCCTCTCAGCTCTTCATTAGCATTTCTCAAAAGCCAACGGCATTTCTGCTAGATACTGTATGATGGATATACACATCCTTTGTTCAATATACTTATGCATTTAAGGGATTTTAGGCCATTTTGCTCTTGCCCTACAGGTGATTATATTCCAAGTATGAGGAGCCCGCAAAAAGAAGTGGTTCTCTAAAGGTTTCCTTTTGAACAATTCTCAGTAATTCAGAACAAGATTGAATGGATAAGCTAGGAATGACAAGATTGTCAAGGATCTGATCAAATCATGGCTTTTTGCAGGATTTTTTTCCTGTAAAGTGAGAGAGATAGCGATTTGAGTCGTTTTAAGTTCGAAATCACAAATTGGAATTGGTCAACTGTTTTAATTGAAAATAATTGTTTAGGACATGAAAACAAAAACACAACCAATTGCATTCTGTTTCTTCGGATGTTGCAGACATTGAAACTCACTATCAAGATCAAAGTGATTTTTTATCGACTACAAAGTGCCCTAGATGTTCATTGGACCAAAGTTGCTTCATGTGTCTGGATCACTCCCCATAAATATGTTGTCTCTAAAATTCCCAAACCCATTTGAAGAACTCGGCTTATAATCTTTTGTGAGAATATATCGTTTTTTCAACACAACTATATCATTCTTGATACTATAATAAATGGAAAGTTTAGTAATTTCACTAATTTGGCGGATATCTATTTAGTGTCTTCACAGTGTATACCAATTTTGGTCACGAATGTTTCATCTCTTTTTGCCATTTTGATGGTCCTGAAATGCATTTTATAGGTATTCTTGTCATTTCGACCCTGAAATTACAAAGATTTTGGAATTTCCTCCAAAACACACCATCTTTGTGAAAAAACTGTTTAGATCGTTAAGTGCTCCTTTTAGTGATCAAGTTCGCCTTCAAATGTATGAGTATATCCAGAAATTTGTGTCCACCCCTACAGATTTAAATCATATACACCCATCACAGACCCTCTTTGATTACATGAGCCAAGAATTGAATCGATTTTCTTCGAATCCAACGGAGAACCCAACCCGAACTATTTAAAGAGTTTTCGGAATTGAGAATCACCTTTGCAACGTGGCCTTCCCTCTCTCTGTCTCCCTATTGCCTGTTCCCCTGTCTTTGTGAGTCTTTCCAACCAATGCATAAACTTAGTTCCACGGATATGCATCTCTCGGCAGTCAGCACATCATAGACTGGAGTCCTGCCTGTTGAAGCTGAAACACCAGCCATGACTGGTTAGACTTTGAAAGCTCTTCATATTCGAAAGAAATGATATTCGCTGGCAAAGAGTAACGCAACTTCTTCCCATTACGGTTTTTTTTTCCTTTTTTTGGTAAAATATTGGTATATGTGATAGGAGAGGAGTTTGGGTCATTCTTTATTATTTTTCTGTTTTGATATTATCACAATGGGTACAAATAGGCTCTTCATTGCTTTGAAATAGTTTTGAATTCAAGCTCATCCTTGAGCATACCTTCATTCACTACGTTGGTCAGATATTTCATCAGTTCACAAAAAAAGAATTTTCCATCCCAACGGTTACTTAGAACTTGTTATTAGTCATCCAAAAGTTGGCTTTTCCCACCGCAAATCTGCAAGTGAGGATTTCTGATTCGGGCTGCTTTTTGATTGCATTTCTTCACGTTTAGCTATACTCTGATACATAAAGAGCTTGCAGGACTCCGTCGTACTTGGCTTGGAATGGAGGGAGATGCATTTTTTGCAAGAATGCATTTTGGCAAGGATATGGTTAAAGTGCAAGCTATGTTGCTATCCACCATACCAAACCACGCCATTCACAGACGTGAACTTTCAAGCCGCATTTGCGCAGTTACACGTATTTTAGCAAGCCAATTTTGATATTTAGTCTTGCCAAAAGTCTTAATGTTTTTTTTAAAGGTGTCACTTAACTGGATGAAAGACCAATTACATAATTGCCAGTCCCAAATATATATCCCATTACAAAATGAGGGATACTGTTGGGTTTGTTGGCCTGCGAAGGAAGCAGCCACAAGGAGTTTAAATACATCATTAAATCTGCCATCTCAAGGCCGCACTCAACAAAAACCAGGAGTATATCAACACAAAGAACTGCAATTGCACCCGAAAGCAGCTGCAGTCAAATCGCGATATCTTCAGGGATTGCACTCTAAACGCACATTCCTACAGCTACACCCGATCATAAGGGATCATAACTCATCTTCACTGTGGAAAATGACTTGCACCGTGAAGTTAAGTTTTGCAGGGGATGCTATGCAACATTTTTTAACGCAAAAAACTAGCTGAAGTGTTAAACATCTTTCTTGTAAAATAAATGTTGGCTTTAGAACCTTTTTTTTAAGCCTAACGTGTGCACCATTAGTTGAGTCCCAAAATAACGTGCGTGAGTTTAAGGGGTCTCGTTGGCACTGTTGTTCACCCACAACACCATCAACCTAGTCATGACGATCATTTTGAATGCATTAAATACATCCTGTGTGCATTGCCTTCAAGGACACGTAACTGAGAACGGGTTACGTCAGACAAAGATTGCCCTCCAGCAACAACAACCACGCATTCAATGTATCCGTTCATTACACCATGAATATTGATCCAACCTTACACTTGTTGTCTTTGACAACCATCTCCCTCTTGATCAAAAAGAGCCTTGCAAATGGGATCTCAACAACGCTTTGCATCAATACAGTAGTTCCGTATTTGTTGCGGTTATGCAATGCAATTGGTAGATGAGATCAGTTCAATTAGACACTTTTGGTTTGCCATGCAATGTTCAGTTAGAAAAGAATGGCTCTGCTATGACAGAGAACAGATTAAACTTTCCTTTGGTTGACCATAATTGGCAATTTGACAAATTACCGATACTGTTTTTCTAACGAATTTTCTCCGCTTACGTCTTACAGGAGCTCTGACGCGGCATGTGAACTCGGTTCATCTCCGGACAGGCAAGACCAAAGAGTGTCCAATCTGTGGGTACATCACCGCATCATTACTCAATCTAAATAGCCACTTGAGCGTGTCGCATCACCTCGAGATTGCCACAGCCTTTGCCCGACCTAGCAATCTTAACGGTGGAGGTCTTAGTTCCGGGCCCCCTGGAGCCCCGTCCCATCCTAATGGCGCATCCCCGGACCCCAAAGAGGCCGAACCCCCATCTCGGCAAACTTCCCGGTCGTCCCCTCACCGGCCACGACTCCATGAATGCCGAATATGCCCGTTCCAAGGCCAGGATAACACTGAGCTGATCATGCACTACAACCTGGTGCACCTGAACCCGGCCCACACGGTACTAAGTCGGGATTCCGTGGCAAATGTTGCGGCAGCTGCAGCAGCTGCCCGACACCACTTGCCAACCTCTTCGGCCGGGTACTTGCCTTCTCCAAATGCGGGTGGAGAAGAGGAGCCTCGGGATTTTTCTGTGATAAGGGACTCGGAATTGTTGTTGCGCCGCAGAGGTGAGGAGCTGTTTCGGCGGCAGGAGTTGTTGAGCCGGATCGAGCAGTCCCGGATCGTTCGTCAAGAGGAATTGGTGGCCCATTTGAACACGTCCGCTCGGCTCCTCCATCAGCATCACCATCATCAACAACAACAACAACAACAACAACAGCAGCAGCAGCAACAGCAACAACACCAAGAACAAATCGAAAATCAACATAAACTAGAAACACAAAGATCTCCAAGTCGAGAACGGTCGCCCTTGCCCAGTCCCCCTCACCCAGTGGAAAACGAATCAGCTCTTCGTCAGGGTGACGATCACGTGGCCTATGATGAAAATGTCAGTAACGCCCTCAAGTGCCGTCTTTGCCCATTTCAAGCCTCGTCCTACTTCTACTTGAAGAATCACATTAGGACATCCCACCTGGGGGAGGTCCATACCGTGGCATGCCCATTGTGCGAATACACCTCGGATGCCAAAGGAGATATCGAGGCCCATCTTCAAGAGGATCACCCGCAAAAATATGCGGATAAACGCTCTGTGATAACCATCGATTGACTGCTATCCATGTGAGCAATGGATGATTGGAGCGTCGGAAGAATGGCCTCTTAATCCAGAGGACATGTTGGGAGCTCTTGTTATTGATAGGATGAGCGGTCCTCGTCTTTTATAACTGATTGTGTTCAATGTTTTTGATACAAATATGTGACTCAAGACTGTTCTCGGGAAAAATGGCAAAAATGGATGGGCTTTTTCCCCCAAGAGAGTGTCGCCTTTGGTCGCCTGCTTCCGCATCCATGTATAGATTTTAGTCCATCTTTTTTCATATAAATGTCAGGTTTACAGTCAAAATATGGATTTTTGTGCCTCTAAATGCTCTTAGAGGAAACAATTTTTATTGCAAATAAAAACAATCTAGAATCAAAACCAAGTGTTTTAGTCTACTTCCTTTGACATTTCATACATGTCCGGCATGGGAGAGTTCAATTGTATACTTGAAATCTAATCATTAGATGACGCCGAATGAAGAGGAAGGGAATGGCCAAAATAGAAAATGAATGAATTTTCTTTAACATTGTTATTTCAATCATGTTCTCCTTTTATCCTTTGATGAATGCTGAAAATAGATCTCAAGGAGGCCGTAAGTCATACCTGAATAAAAGGAACGGATTACATTTACTATTCCTTTGGCCAAAAAAAGTAATTCGTTATCCATTCGTTACTCGCCAAAAAATTTAATGGCGTTACTTGTTACAATTATTTTTCCCAAAATTTAGATAGCATACGTTTCAGTGTTATGTCTCAACCAGACCATACTTCGCTAAATCAATGGTTATGTTTTTGGTTCAAACAGTCCAAAAATTTGAAGTTTCTTGCCAACACTAATGAGTAAGGATGTGCAAAAGGTGCCTATAGATTTTGTGCATAATTGGCGACTGTTCAGTTTTATCCGTATTTGGCGTGTTTTCGACCAAAATTCCTGATCCCTAATACCCTAATAATACCCTAATACCCTAAACCAATTCCAAATTGATGGTGGATCAAATATTAAATGAATTTATAGCTAAATGAAATAAGTCAGTTCTTACTAGTGCTGGAACGAGTCCGGACTCAAGTTCGAGTGCACTCAAATCTTTTCATCGATTTTGAAGGAATTGACCGGACTCGAGTCAAATGAGAAAGGACTCGAATTCGGACTCGTCAAAAAAAAACGAATCTTCTGCCGGACTCGCCCCAGCACGAGTTCTTACTATTTTGAAGTGCTGATGATTCCCTTGCCAGCAACGGAAAAGAAGTCCGGAACAACAAAAACAAAATAACAGTCTCGTAATGTCAAACTCGCCATTTATTAAAAACTTTTAATCAATTGGGGCCATGACTCTGCAATGCCAGCAAAACAAGGTGCTCTTTTGCCAATTTTTCTTCAAGTTGTAAAGCCGGGAAGGCGAATGTATGACCCAGAAAAAATAAGGGGAAACATTTTCATCCATTGCGAAACCCAAATAAAGAGTTCAAGTTCCATAACGTTGCTAATTGCTCAATTCTTTTGTTCATAGTCCATGTAATGATAAACCATAGAAATGTATTGCTTCAGTGTCCCTCTACAAGGAAATTTGTCACAATATTTCAGCCCAAAAAATGTATAAGGATACTTGAAACAATATTTCAGGCCCCAAAAATTGCAAGGGATGCACATCAGCAAACGGTATATCGATTGATAAGAAGAAGAAAAAGATGATTTCTGTTGTAAAATTACGAGCTATCTTATCTTGACTTTGAGTTTTAGCATTTGATAACGACGAACGGAAAAATGGTTTGCGTTTTATCCTAAAAAGACCAATACTTTTATCCCCGTTCCAATTAATGCATACATCAAAGAGCTTTCTTTGACAGTATCATGAATGGTTTCTTCAAGCTCACCTTGTGGTCACCCTGGTCAGCTGTGTTTCTTACTTTCTGTCACCCTGACAATAACAGAAGGATCACAATTCCCAACTCCAAAGTTCTCAAGGTCTTTCTAAGTTCCTTCAAGCGAAATTGGTTGACAAAAGATGAGACCATGGAGCCATCCAGATACCAAGGCAACGGAAATGAACCTGGAAACGATGTGCTTCATTTCACATCCGAAGACATCAAACGATTTCTGCGTTTAAGCCTTCGTTCCCCTCAATGGGTAACCTTCAAGGCGGTGGCGGTCTTGGCTCATTGCGGGCAACTCAAATGCTCACAACTACAATTCATCAAATGGGGCGACATGGAGTTGTCAGAGATGGGATTGCGGATCAAGCATCCCCTCAGAGCCGATGGCTCAACATTCATGGTCCCTTTTGATGACCATGACGTCTTGGGATGTCAGGCTAGCAAATTGCGAAAGTATGTGGTGGCTTGCAGGGCATGTCGACCCAACAACGAGGATGATTCACCATTGATAAGAGCCTTTTCACACAAGATTCACATGAAAAGCGAGATGAGTATCACGGAGTTACGAGACATTCCTCGACGGATCGCAGAGGTTCTAGAGTTATCCAATCCGGAGAGATATCTGGACCGGGCTTTTGTTAATTCGAAAGATGTTCACCTGTCGGAGGACTCTGATGATGATCAAGACGACCAAAATCTGGATATCTCGAATAAGGAATATCATAGAAGGGCATGGAAGGAATGGCAGAGGTTTGCCAAGTTTTTTGGCTGCAAGAAGACTCAGAGTGAGGAAGATTATGCCACTTATTTTCGGCACTTGAAGGAGACTCAAGGTGATAGTGTCAACTCGATTCTTCGCAAGTATTCTCTCTTGAACCTCATGCACAAACGAAAATTCCAATCATCGCTCATGGATTGGCCCAACCTTAAGACCGCCATCCTCAGTTGGAAGGCCATGGACGAGGCTAAGAAGAACAAAAAGGTCAAACAATTAACTAGAGATAATGTTTTGACTTTCCTCGACATGGACGTTCTCCAAGATCCTGAGATGGTCTTGATCAAGGCCGCCATGGCCTTACTTTTCTATTCCAAGGTCAATGTTGGAACCATTTCCAGGGCGCAGAGTAATCAAATCCAGAGGCTTAGTAGCGGGGGCTACAAGGTTCAGGTCACAAGGCCGGCTAAGTATCGATTGCGTGAAGACGTGTCTTTTCCAATTCCACCAGGTCCGGTATCTCGAGCTCTTGATCAGTACCTGACTCTCTTGGAGGCCAACTTAGGTCAACCTATCCAAGGCCAGTTTCTAAAGCATGATATGGACTCATCAGCCAATCTACAGCAAGCTCGACTCTGGAAGTTCCCAACAATAGTAGCCAAGAGACTGGGACTCTCCGAACCTGATCAGTACCATGGGGGAAGATCCTTCTACATGGAACAACGGAATGGACCCTCAACAAACGGAGCAGCCATAGCCATGGAAATCCGTAACCTGCAGCAAAAACTGGACTTGACCGCTTTTCCAATTGCAGACGTGGAAGATATCGGATCCAAAAATGGCTCACGCGCCAAATCTGAGTACAAGATCCAATGGCAGTCCTTCATTGCTTTCTGCCAATCCAATGCACCCCAAGAAGATGACTACATCCGATAATAAAAGTATCTCCGCTCGAAAAAAAACAGTCAATCTTCAACTTTAGACAACAAGCGATCTAGACTAAATTTCTACCACAATCAGATCTTCGGCGTATCGGTCAACACTTTTAGCAGATTGAACGAACTGCTCAGTCAGTACCGGGCAGAGGATAGGGACAAAGGGCTCCTGGGTCTCAAAAAGTTCACTCAAGCCGAGCTGGAACACTTCTTCACGCATGAGGACTTCAGCACCCCTATATGGGTACTCAAGAAGGCAGCTGCAGCCATCATCATGGCTGGCAAACTCAGTCCACAACAATTGAATCGTCTTCAAGTTGGTGATGTGATGCTCTCCCAAGAAGGGTAATGGGTATCCTATGATCCCAAATCTGACGGAGATCGTGCCAATTTCTTAGTACCGTTCAAAATGGCCACCCAACCAACTTTGAACCTGGCCAGCTATGTCAAAACATATATGGACAGTGTTGCCAAAAATAGACAATACCTGGATGGCGCGTTTTTCCGGCGCTTCAATCATCCTTACGGTTTCATGGAAGAGCCCCTGGCCATCTGGACCTTGAGATCCATTGGGAGTGCCGTAGCAAAGGCGTTGAAATTGGAACAGACGCAATATTACCGCAATTGCTCTTTCCTCATTGACGTGCCTGCCAAAATGCCCTCTGTGTACAGGTACAAACTTGATCCGAAAAGACGTTGTCGACCTCAAAAACGAAAGCGAATCACCAATTTTGAGTCTAACTCAGATTCGGATTAGAATTTTTTTCAAGAAAAGATTGCACGTCAGATCAGCCTTTTGCATTTAGTAGGGTTATGGAAAGGAATTGGAATGCTCACTGCTATTGCAGGTTTCCTACAATGGAAGCAGCTAAAAATTTGTAAATTGATTCAAGGTTAAATCTGAATAAACCAGCAGCAATTCACAAATCCATTTTTAGGAATGACCCCTTTTGTTATTGTTTGCTGAAACAATCAGCCTTGTTATAGTTTGACGGAATAAAGTAGAATCTAAATTTGAGTGAAATTAAAATCCTCTTAATCTACAGATCACGTAGGGAGATCATATTATTGATAGGATGTGTGGTACTTGTCTTTCAAAGATGGTTTTGTTTTTGTCTGGGCTAGCTCCCCCTGAGGACCCTCATGTCTGAATCAATGCATAAATCCTAGAAAATATCTACTATTTTGTTAAATGCTAGGCTGCAATGGCAAGGGTCCAATTCTTGTAAAATTGAAAGCACATGTTAGCTTAACCATTCGTCGATCGCATTGTATGAAATATAATGCCAAATTCGTTCAAAAAGATGCCAAACTTGTAATTCTAAACTAGCCACTTTCCAAGAAATCAGCCTTTTGAACGGTAGATGGCGACAACTTCGGACAGCTGATGACGCCAACTTGAAAGCCCTCATTATTACCTCACCCTCGGGAATGACCGCAGGTTCGCCCATTAAAGCTACTAAAGCAGCAACTCTCGCTGTAATTTAAATACCGCAAAGAAGCTTGCCATGGATTGAACCAAAATTTGCAAATGGGAAAGCGGATGCTCTTCCAATACGGTACCCCAGCAAGCCTTCATCGGAGATATTTAGATCATTTTTCTATCTTATGCATTCTGAAAATTGACCGCAAACGTACTTCTCAGTTTGAATTTTCATGACTTCGGTCATAAATTAAATCTATGCACTGCATAGTTTGGCCTGATTTGTCCATAGACCAATTGAGATTATGGACTTACCTCGATGACCAAGAAGCTTCGGTCTGCGCTGACGTCCTGTGTACAGGCCCTTTTCCTAAGGGTATAATCATTTTGTAAACGTTACACAGAGTTTTTAAAACGAGTACATAAGACTTAGTGTTGCCATTTTGTTGCGCCACTGCCTAAGCGCCCCCTGGCCCTTCCAAATGAGCGGCCGCAGGGCCGCGGCCAAGGCGCCCCCTGACCCTTGCAACCGAGCTGCCGCAGGCTTGCGCCGCGGCCTAGGCGCCCCCTGACCATTGAAACCGAGCTGCCGCAGGCTTGCGCCGCGGCCTAGGCGCCCCCTGGCCCTTGCAACCAAAAGGTTAGGTTAGGTCAGGTCAGGTTAGGTCAAGAATGATTTCAAAATGGCAACACTAACTTTCTCTATGTTAACAGTTTAAGAGCTTATGTACTCGGTTTAGAAACTCCGTGTAACGTCCATATAATCATTTGAGTATTGTTATTGAAACTTTTTGATTTGGAAAGTTTGATAACAAAATTGCATGAAAAGACCAGAAGATCAACAACTTGATGACTTACATGACTATTTTTATTATCAATTAAGGGTAAAACTAGTCTTTTCGTCAAATTTGTAGTTTTGCGGTCAATTCTGCTGATGAAGTTTGATTGTTATTTGTCATTGAGGATTGGCTGGTGATATTTACGCAGGGCATTAGTAACGAAATTACAGTGATTTGTTCCTTTTTTGCAAAAAGGAACTGTAATCCCATTACATTTTAAAATTGTACTATTGTAATGACCCCAAAACTAACAGAATTACTCGTTCCTTTATCAGACTCCAGAATGGTCTTAGTTTTTTCGTTATTTCCTAACAGCTGAGGAAGGTTCAGGTTTCAGCCCTTTGGCTCAGCAGAAATTTTCAATTTTGGAGATAAATTTGTGTCAATTTTGGGCAGAAAGTTGTGCAATTTGAAGTTTTCCTCAGTTTTTTGTTCAATTTGTTTGACATAAAAGTCCAAAATAGGTTACAGATATACTAACTACCACCTGGACATATATTTCATCTTTCCATTTTGAAAAACCAAAGCAAAAAAAATGAATATGTCTGTCGCTCGACCATGGCAATTTTTGGAGATTCACTGTATTAAAGGTGGAGACGAACTTTGTTTGTCCAACATCTAAAGTCAGACACATCTAAACATGTTTCCAAAGGGAATAATGTGAAAAGACTTGGCCTGCCATCATTTTCAAGAAGCTCGAAAACATCTCTAACATGTAATAAAACATAATCTTAATATCAAAAATGTTGCATAATAATTTCACTGTGGCATTATCAATATGGTGTTGCAAAACTCAGGTATCTATTTATCTTGAAATATTAAAGATATATGCACAAGATGCTCGTCCAGCTGATTAGTCTGAGAGGCAGCTTGAACAATGCAAGAATCATCTCCCAGGTTTGCTTGTTTTTTAAAACGTCAGATGGCACCTCTCGCACGTTGCCTGCCATCTAAGGATGTGCATCCCAATTGAGGGATATTCCCAATTTGATGTCACAACCAAAATAAATTATTAGCTCACCCTCAGGAATGGCCACAGGTTTGCTCATTTAAGGTGTCAGAGCAGCAACTCATTTTGTAATTTAAATATTGCAAAAAAGCTTGAAATTAGTTAGCCTGGGATCGAACCAGGATTCGCAGTTCAGATGCTCTACCAATACCGTACTACAGCTAGCTTCTCCTCCCCAGGTAAAGTAGGTTCAAATTATGGTCCTTGGAGTTATTATGACAGAATTTTTCTTTGTCTATTGCTTGATTGGGATGGCAAAAATAGCATTTAAAGCCCTCCACGACGAGTCGGTGCCAGTGTAGTACTAGTTTATTTGCAATTTTTTCTGCAAATTCAGGTGATTTTTCATGCAAATTTGCTGTCAATAAGGACCATATTTAAATGCAAATTTTGACCGGCCCTACTCATAACTACTGTGAGGGTTGTGGCGGTAACCAATGTCATATCGTTAGAATATTCTTGTATATAACCTCAATCTCCTTCATTTTTTGATGGCGTTAGCTACAATGGATGAGTGGAGGGAGATTGAGGTACACAAAGCGGGTTTTGCTAGTTACTTGATTGGGTAACTCAAACTGGGAAATACATGAGTTTTGAGTTTTCATAATACAATTGGTTATTTCTACATTTATGTTCGCTACAGTAGCAAGTACAATCAACCATGTTTTATTGAAACTAGAGCTACTTTTTAATTCAACATAATGGCCTAACTTGACGGTGAGAGAAAAAGCCGTGTCGTCTACTTTCTTAAGAGCCCCTGGTTATAACTACTTGAAGCAAAGAAATGTCTCAGACCTGCAATTGAGCGACATAGAGTTTATTTAATCTTCAGGGACCAAGAAAAGTGGTCATCGTGAAGATGATTGGGTTGGTGGTGTGGAGCTGGTGGTTCTGTGCGAGAGGTGTTTATTGCTTTCAACTAGCCAGCATGAATGCATGGTTTATCTCCAGCAATAAAGCTGGCATCAACAGACGGGTCGGCTCTCACCAAAAGGATTTCGCATACTAAAATGTGATTTATTCATCAATAGTGTTCGCCCCATTGGTAAAGTCTCCATTCCCTCACTTAGTAGCTCTCAAAGATTTCCGGGTTAATTTCATTGTTGTGATAAAGCAACCCATTATGACCTGTAATCCACCTTATTGCTTGACTGTACTCGGATTTGCTTCAATTGTAAAATTTCAATGCGTTAGAATTATCAATTGACGGAAAGAAGAGTTAGTTATGCTTGTCTATGGGCTTCGACATTCTGCCATTCGATATTCCATCTCTTCTTTGTCTCCTTGTCTATTATGGATTTTATATAACCTTCGGGGATTGGAACCGTTTTCCGCGAAGCTATTGTGGGTTTCGCCCACTTAAGGAACACAGTATTATATTACCGAAGTGCATCTAGTGCTCGAATTGCTGGGAGGACTGTTTTGGTCTTTACTATGCTTCCTGTCGTAGCTAGGATTGCGGCTTGCGAGTCGACAAAGAAGGATACGGTTTCGTTCTTTATTCCTTTACATTGCATCAGTTCTGCTGCCAAGATGATTGCCTGTATCTCCGCTTGGAAGACCGTGCAATAGTCTGGCAAGCGTTCAGCTATTTCATCATCATATCCTTTTCCTTCAATGTATACCCCCGGACCGCATTTGCCGTCTTTTATATACCCATCCGTAAAATATTTACGTGGCCAGAGTCGATTTTAGGTCTTGGAATAGGTAGGAGTGTTAGGTGCTAATTGTTCCTTTCTTTCATGAACCCTTTCCTTGGGAAATATGTCGTTCAGTTCTTCTGCTAGCAGGATGCCTTATTTTTCAAATTCAAATTTCAAAAATTTGACAGTTGAAACTATGACTATAAAGGGAAAGCGTCCCTACAGATCGCAAATATGCTTTGAGTGACCTTCTTGGCGTATTCCGTCTGAGTAGACCTTGGTGGTTTGGTGGTTCTCCTTGCCTGGTTTTGGAATCATTGTAGTCTTTGATTTCCGCCACGCTAACGGGGTGTATTTCGCTGAGATACATCCCTCGTACAATTCTCTTAATATATTCAGTGTTGTTTCAGGCAAATTACGCGCACATTTTAGCACGTTTATCAAACTGTTTGAGCATTTAGAGCAGGTCATTGAGAGACTGGAAAGACAAGAGTCAGTTGATGTTGTCCATCTTGATTTTGCCACGGTCTTTGATGATAGAGATCATGGCCCTTTTTTGAAAAAACTTCATGACATTGGCAAGGCAAGGTTCTCAATTGGATAAGAAGCTTCATTCAGGATAGGAAGCAAATTGTAAAGGTCGAGGAATCCCTTAGTGACATTCATGATATTAAATCAGGTGTTCCCCAGGGTTCCATCCTAGGGCCTCTCCTTTTTATAATATTCATTGCCCCACTTCAAAAACTTAGAATTATTGCCAGTCTCTCTTCTTATGCTGACGATACAAAGTTAGTTTCTGGTAGGAATGACCAAGATTCCACTAGCCTTGCAAAGGACTTAGATCGAATCTACTCTTGGGTAACCGAGAATAATATGGCCCTGAACGGAATGTCATTCCGCTCAATGACCTTCGGGTCAACTCCTTTGAATATGCCACTCGTAGATAATGGAGGTAAAGATGTTGAGCAGGTCTCCTCTATGAAAGATTAATTGTGGCCCTCCAAAATAATGGAAAGTTCGATCAGTATATCCAGTTGAAGGTGGGTAAAGCTTTTCAAATATGTGGGATGATATATCGCACGTTTAAGTCCAAAGATTAAGTCCAACTCTGTACAAGTCGGTTGTTCAGATACATCTTGAGTATGCTTCATCCATTTGGGTTCCAATGAGTTCAGCAGGTTTGCAAAAGGTCAAACAAGTCCAAAGATGTTTCACTAGGGACATCACAGGAATGAGAGAGCTCTCGTATTGGGAGGGACTAAAAAAGTTGGGACTGTACAGTGTTCAGAGAAGGTACGAAAGGTATCTTATACTGTACGTCTTCAAAAGCATCCATGATTTACCCAGGATTTAGTGTCAATTTTAGTGACCGCAGAGGCTTCACGTGTGTTTTGAGAGCACCTTCAAGCCCTCGAGAATCCAGGCTAGTTCGGATGTTGAAATCTACTTCTTTTCTTTTTCGGGCTCCTTCATTGTTTAATTTGCTTCCCTCTAATATTCGTAGGGAATATGTAGGCCTTATTGATCCAGTTGCATCTTTCAAGTCAGATTTGAGCACATTTTTAGATGGCATCCCAGATCAACCCAACATTCAAGGACTAGCTCAGTCTGCCAACTCAAATTCGTTGGTAGACCAAATATCATATAAAGATTGAAAGGTAATGAATAGACGAATTATAACCTAACATTTCAATGGTACTGGGGATTGCATTCCCTGTTGTGGTTAGAAAAGCCCGTAAAAAACAAACCTGAAAAAAGTTGCTTGGTTAACCGTGCTAAAATGTGCTCGGAACCCGTGGTGGCTAGGAGGAAGGACTTCATGGACTTCAAGAAACTTTAGAAGTTTGGACTTCATGATCTTCTCAAATACCTTCGCAATATTCAAAGTGAGAGAAATCGAACTATAGTTACTGGGGACCGACTTATCTCCTCCCCCTTTCAGAATTGGAGCAATGTGAGCTAACTTTAGTGAAGATGGAAACTTGCCCTGATCCAAGATGCAACGCATCAAGTACGAGAAAACAGGAGTAGGAAACAGTGAGCACCTCATTAGAAACTGAGATGTCACACCATCAGGACCAGGAGAACTTTCAAGCTTAAAGTCCCTGATGGCCGCTAATGCATCTTGATCTGTAACTATAAAATCATCAAATTGCTCAATTTGACTAACGTCATCAACCTCAACAGACTCGTCATTAAAAGAATGAGTTGTCAGAGCTGCCAGGTGGGATTTTTTGATCCCCGTTTTTCAAAACTTGGCATTTTTTCAAGACCCCTTGGCATTGGGAAATCCTTAATATAATTTAGTAATTGGCAGTTTTGAGGCCAAAAAGCTCATTTATCTTGGCTTTTGCAAAAGTTCTTTGTCTAGTAAACCCCGGAATATTGTGTTTTCTTTTTCTTGTTTTTTTTCCGGACTTCCTTACCGCTACTGGGATTGAATTCCAGCACTTCAAGACAAGAAATTTATTCATTTTACTTAATTTTTTTATATGTATTATTTGATCGACCAACGAATTAGAGTTGGCTGATCTGGTTAACCCTTGAATATAAGGTTGATGGGGAATTTTTTTAAAAATCTTGTCCAAGAGTGACTTCAATCCTGCTCCTGGATCAACGCCAACATACGCCCCACGCTTTGAAGGCGAAAATGGCATTATGAATCTCAGAAGACCTGGCAGCACTCTGAGTTGTTGCTTCTAAGCTAAGTGGGGTTGAAAAATGGAAACACATTGTAGAACTTCTCCAAGCATGTTAGCCATTGAATTAAAGAAATATGGTCTTGAAACAAAAAAAAAACCTGAAGTATCGGTCATCTAAAATCTTACTAAACATATAATTGTAACGAGTAACGCCATTGCAAATTATGGCGAGTAATGGTTGTGTAATTAATTATTCTTTTAGGTTAAAGTAGTTGTAACTGTAATCCGTTTCATTTCTTGAGGAACGAATAATACCCTGATGGTTTTGAAGATAAGAAAAGGTTTACGTTTAGCCCTAAAATGACAATTGCTTTCTCCCCGTTTCCATTCATGCATCCGTCAAAAGGCTTTGACAAAAAATTAAAATGAGCTTAACTCCACGTGTCCACTCCTCTGGATCCAATTAAAGGACTTCTCTCGCTTATATCGTATTGTCTTTTGCAAAAGGAATTTTAAACCAAGATTTCCTCGAGCTGACCATGTAGTCATCCTCGCGTCAGTTCTAAGTTCTTTCATACTGTCACCCTGACCATAACAGAGAGATCTCTTCCTAACCCAAAAGTTCCTTCCAAGTTTCTTGGATCGAAATTGGTTGCCAAAAGATGAGACCATGGAGCCATCCAGATACCAAGGCATCGGAAATGAACCTGGAAACGATGTGCTTCATTTCACATCCGAAGACATCAAACGATTTCTGCGTTTAAGCCTTCGTTCCCCTCAATGGGTAACCTTCAAGGCGGTGGCGGTCTTGGCTCATTGCGGGCAACTCAAATGCTCACAACTACAATTCATCAAATGGGGCGACATGGAGTTGTCAGAGATGGGATTGCGGATCAAGCATCCCCTCAGAGCCGATGGCTCAACATTCATGGTCCCTTTTGATGACCATGACGTCTTGGGATGTCAGGCTAGCAAATTGCGAAAGTATGTGGTGGCTTGCAGGGCATGTCGACCCAACAACGAGGATGATTCACCATTGATAAGAGCCTTTTCACACAAGATTCACATGAAAAGCGAGATGAGTATCACGGAGTTACGAGACATTCCTCGACGGATCGCAGAGGTTCTAGAGTTATCCAATCCGGAGAGATATCTGGACCGGGCTTTTGTTAATTCGAAAGATGTTCACCTGTCGGAGGACTCTGATGATGATCAAGACGACCAAAATCTGGATATCTCGAATAAGGAATATCATAGAAGGGCATGGAAGGAATGGCAGAGGTTTGCCAAGTTTTTTGGCTGCAAGAAGACTCAGAGTGAGGAAGATTATGCCACTTATTTTCGGCACTTGAAGGAGACTCAAGGTGATAGTGTCAACTCGATTCTTCGCAAGTATTCTCTCTTGAACCTCATGCACAAACGAAAATTCCAATCATCGCTCATGGATTGGCCCAACCTTAAGACCGCCATCCTCAGTTGGAAGGCCATGGACGAGGCTAAGAAGAACAAAAAGGTCAAACAATTAACTAGAGATAATGTTTTGACTTTCCTCGACATGGACGTTCTCCAAGATCCTGAGATGGTCTTGATCAAGGCCGCCATGGCCTTACTTTTCTATTCCAAGGTCAATGTTGGAACCATTTCCAGGGCGCAGAGTAATCAAATCCAGAGGCTTAGTAGCGGGGGCTACAAGGTTCAGGTCACAAGGCCGGCTAAGTATCGATTGCGTGAAGACGTGTCTTTTCCAATTCCACCAGGTCCGGTATCTCGAGCTCTTGATCAGTACCTGACTCTCTTGGAGGCCAACTTAGGTCAACCTATCCAAGGCCAGTTTCTAAAGCATGATATGGACTCTTCAGCCAATCTACAGCAAGCTCGACTCTGGAAGTTCCCAACAATAGTAGCCAAGAGACTGGGACTCTCCGAACCTGATCAGTACCATGGGGGAAGATCCTTCTACATGGAACATCGGAATGGCCCCTCAACTTACGGTGCAGCCATAGCCATGGAAATCCGTAACCTGCAGCAAAACCTGGACTTGACCGCTTTTCCAATTGCAGACGTGGAAGATTTCGGATCCAAAACTGGCTCACGCGCCAAATCTGAGTACAAGATCCAATGGCAGTCCTTCATTGCTTTCTGCCAATCCAATGCACCCCAAGAAGATGACTACATCCGATACTATAAGTATCTCCGCTCGAACAAGAACAGTCTCTCTTCCACTTTAGCCAACAAGCGATCTAGACTAAATTTCTACCACAATCGGATCTTCGGCGTATCGGTCAACAGTTTTAGCAGATTGAACGAACTGCTCAGTCAGTACCGGGCAGAGGATAGGGACAAAGGGCTCCTGGGTCTCAAAAAGTTCACTCAAGCCGAGCTGGAACACTTCTTCACGCATGAGGACTTCAGCACCCCTCTTTGGGTCCTCAAGAAGGCGGCTGCAGCCATCATCATGGCTGGCAAACTCAGTCCACAACAATTGAATCGTCTTCAAGTTGGTGATGTGATGCTCTCCCAAGAGGGGTACTGGGTCTCCTATGATCCCAAATCTGATGAAGATCGTGCCAATTTCTTAGTACCGTTCAAAATGGCCACCCAACCAACTTTGAACCTGGCCAGCTATGTCAAAACATATATGGACAGTGTTGCCAAAAATAAACGATACCTGGAGGGCGCGTTTTTCCGGCGCCACAATCATCCCTTCGGTTTCATGGAGGAGCCTCTGGCCATCGGGACCTTGAAATCCATTGGAAATGCCGTGGCCAAGGCATTGAAATTGGAACAGGCATATTATTACCGAAATTGCGCGTTCCTCGTTGACGAGGCCACCAAAATGCCCCCTGTGTACAAGAGTAAACTTGATCCGAAAAGACGTTGTCGACCTCAAAAACGGAAGCGAATCACCAACTTTGAGTCCAACTCAGATTCGGACTAGACTTCTTTTCAAGAAAAGATTGCCCGTCAGATCGGCCTTTGGCATTTAGTTGTGAGAAAGCACAGAAGAAATCGGAATGATCAGAGCTATTACAACGGAAGAGGCTTGAAACTTGTGAATTAATGCAAGGTGAAATAAGAGGAAATCATCCGTAATTCACAAATCCTTGAGAAGGAACGAATGCAATTTGTTATCTTTTGTTAAAATAAGTCAACCTTGTTATAGTTTGTCGAAATATAGTAGAATCTAAATTTGGGTGGCTCTACAAGAGCAAATCAGACAATCCAATCAAAAACCGAAGTTAATACATTTTCTTATTGCTCTTTCTTGAGTCCCTTGGTATCTCCACTCGATCCGACGTCACTGCAAAATACAAACGGGTACAAAATAAAAATCATACGCCCTCCTACTTCGAAATTGACTCGCTTTACCCGGTACTTTTTGTGCTGGCTGTTTCTGGGTTTGGTTTGGGCTTCAAGAACATGGCTTCATCAGGCAGAAAGGATCTGATATTGAGGCTCAGACATTTGAGATCTTCGATCCGCAGAGGCCATTCAAACACATTGGGCACACGGCCATCCACATTGGCCTCGAAGAAGTAGAACAATGGGAAATAGAACCAGCCTCTCTGACCAACTCTGGTGGCTCCCTTATTATTGGCCAAGGTGTGGTAGTACAAGAACAATCTGTTGAAAGGGAAAAAATCAGAGATGGGCGCAAGTGTGTAAAATTGTTATTGCTTTAAATACATGTCAAGTGTCGGAAGGGTGTCTGTGTCTAAAAAAAAAAAAGCTATTTTTTCCTTACTTGCTCTCTTACTAGGACTAATTAATTTTAGAATATTTTTAGTTGAGTTAAAATTTGTTTGTAAAATGAATGCAGTACCTTGATGAAATATAAAACGCAATGAAGACGTCAATGGAATAGTGCTCATGGGCGGCAAGGATGAAGAAAATGCCAAAGACATTGCAAATCCAAGTGAAAGTGTGTAGGAAATAGATCCTCCGGGACGTGTATTCTGTGATAAAGAAGTTCAACAACGTCAGGGAGACAGTGTGACCACTGAACATGTAGTCCCCACATGTGCGCACACCCTGAAATGAAAAAAGTTCGTCTCAGAAATATTCTTCCAAAACTTGTTTATTGCGACAGCTTTTTGCAATTTGCGGACTCTCATTTAGATTTGGTTATTGACAGATACGTCGGCACTTTGAATATTTTATTCTTTTCGTCCCATCTATTGGTCCCATCAAATTGTACACTTCATATTTTCCTGACATTGTAAAACCAAGAGTCAAGGGTTTAAATATGGAAAACAAACATTGAAAATTTCATTTAATAGCGCCCACTCAATCGAGTGATTTTAAGATTCAAGACCTTTAATGGATCGATTCGAATTACCTGTAAAGTCATCCCGGCTCCTGACCAAATCAAATAAGCGTTATAGAACTTTTGCCAAATATCCCCATAGGGGCGTGGCGAGCAATCCAGATGTTTTCCCGGCACACTCAATGACGTGATCAACATGGTCACGCAACGAAGAAGAAATATCGTGCCCGATATCGAGAAAAATCGTCGCATTAAAATGAATCTGAAATGAAAACGTGGAGTTGAAAATGAGATCTTCAAAGCGGACAGAAAAGCAGCCACATTTGTGCTTCAAAGAAGTAATTTTTTGTAAAGATGCTGCTACACAAATAGGTCCATGATCCACACATTTATAAATTACATGTTTCCTAGAGTCATGTCATGCCGAAGGGCTAAAAATCTGAACATTGCAAAAATCGGCTGCGCCGTGTGAAATAATATTTGAATTGCAATAAGGTAAAATACTAATCTTTTCAATACCAGAGGACTTTTCGTTCTCCAAAATAAAGCCAAATTACATATGGTCAATGCCAATACTAGGAGCCGACCTTTGACCATGGGCCTTCTTATCACTTTTTCAGAAGTTTGCCCTGTTTCTCGGGCAATATTTTTTCAGTTTGAGATGTCATTTGTGTTCGGTAGTCAAAGATCTTATCCATGAAAGTACTTGATTGGGACATTTAAGCCCACACTCAGAATCATATGAACTAACAATGATAATAAATCGGGTCAAACGATTTTGTCCTTTCTTTAAGGTGTTTTTTTATGAAAATTTATTAAACTTGTAATTCAAAATGATTACGTTTTAACACTTTAGCTAGTCTTTCCTAAAAAATTAAGAAATGAAGGAACGGAACATTCGTGAATCACTTTTTTTCGATCATCTCATGGCAAGAACACATTTGTTGGCTGGGATTATTATGTGATTGAAGATTTACCGCTATTCAATCAACTTCAACCTTGCAACAACACCCCAAAAAACCTCGATTAATGGTTGATACGACAATCGCTTACTATTTGGCGAAAATTATAACACATGCCTCCGACTTTCCAATATCAATTGGTAGACCTTCAACAAAACCTGAAAAAAATCACGAGCTTTCAAGGCCTTAAAAAAGGCTGAATTGCAAGATGTAAATGAATAATCAGGGCAGTTTAGTTTTGCGTAGATTAAGGTAAGTCAGAACTAAAAGAGTTAGGGTGCGATCAGTAGACCTAAAAAAAAGGTGCTTTTTAAGCCGAAAAACTGTGTAAAGTTGAAAAAAAAAAGCTGAAAAAAGGTCGTGAAATGCACAAAAAGGTGTGAATTATGCAAAACAAGTCGGAATCATGCAAAAAGAATTGTTACAATGGGGGAAAAGTCGTTTTCAGCCCCTTTTAGCCTCTTTGCTGCATTTTCATCCTTTTCAAAATCTAGGCACCCAACTCTATTTAATAGTTTATCCAGTGAGTTTACAAATAAAAAAAAATCACATATTTTTTTGCAAGCCTCGACATTAGGAAGTATTTTCAATTAACACAAATGTCATGAATAAAACTTGAATGTCTTCTGGAGCCTACTGGTTTTTCTGCTGAGGGTGCTTTTGTAAACAAAATAATTCTAGACTTTGCCAAAACGAAAAAAAAGGAGTTGAATTTGATATTCAAATTCGTCCTTAGACCAAATAATGTTTGAAGTTGAAATGGCAGCAATAAGACAAATCGCAATCTTTCATTTTAATTGTAGTGGGGATTGCATTCTTTGCAACGGTTAGAAAAGCCAATGAAAACTCAAACCAAAAGAAATACTAAAAGAGTTTTGGCTGAGGTTTGAATCCTGCATCTGATCATCAATCACAAAAGCAAATTTATAGTTTCCAAACAAGTTAAGAAAGAACCAGATAGTGGAAAATGTCGGAAAAGTGGTAAATTTGTTAACAATTGTTTTTCGGCCAAACTGGCCAAAAATTCTTTCAAAAAATTTCTTCCCGTTTAGCTCTTCTTTTTTCAAGGTAGGTCCAGTGGTCAGCAAAGGAATTATATTTATGAATTTTACGTTTACTTATTAGCGTGACAACCTGCAGGTAAATCTGACAACTCAAGATTATGATTACCAATTCAACTTGTCGCTCTAATCATTAGCAGCTAATAGGAACATCAATTTCCGTTTTCCCGCCAATTTCGATGCCCATCACGTGTTCTTTGATCTCCCTCCAATGGGTCACCCTGGATTTCCAAATTCCAAACAAAGCGTTCCTGAAACGCTTCTCCTTCGCCACTCAAGACTAAACCATCCTATCAACCCTCCGACCCCCAAAACATGGGGAGAACCACCTTTAGGGCGTAAACGTGACGATTTTGAGGACGAACCAACCTCTTTGACCTCAGAACTGATATAGTTCTGCAAAGCCATTTTCACCCTTGACCTATTTTTACTCTCAAAAAAAAACAGTGGTGAGTATACTAATAGTAGTGTGTATTATTGGAGTACGGACTCGGCCGATTCTGGAGGTTACTTGTTCTAGCACAATGGAGGATGTGCCGGATTTTGTGGCTATGGACACGGATCCAGATGATCCCGACCCCTTGATTGACGCCTCTGATATCAAACAAGAGAAGAGTGATGACGTGACCGAGACTCCAGACAATGTGGTCCAAGTCAAGGCTGAGCCCTTGGATGTCGATGATATAGAAGAAGAAGAATCGAAAGTAAGCGTGCTTTACACTGAGTTGGGTATGACACTTCATTGGACAATTCAGTCCAGATCAAAAGTCTATTGTCATCCTAGAATTTTTATCAACTTATAAAGATATTTTGATGTTGGGTTTCTTAATAATATTTGGTTTTGGGGACACTAAATGGTGCTTTGGAGTTTTCAAGATTGCTCTGGTTAGTCTTATATGAGTTTTTTTTTAGAAAAAGGCATAAATCCTTCAAAATTGGGGTCTTTTTGGCGTTAGGTAGGTGGAGTAGGAATGGATTGAATCGACTTGGAGTTTAACATTGGCTGGTTTCCATCAATAGTTTGGGATGATGCTTCAATAAACACATGTAGCATCATCTAAGTTGAGGTCTTGTGAGCTCGACAATCAATTGTTCAAGTAAGGTGTATTTTTTTTTACAAAATTGAAAATAGCACCAACTCTCTTTAAATTTTATTTTAGGAAAATCGTGAAAAACCGAAAGAAACCGGAGGTCTCCGCCTGAACCCTAGTTTGGCCAGGGATCCGGGTTCCGGATCCTCTGGAGGAGACCCTAACCAAAAGAAGATCATCATCCTCAACCCCAGCGGCTACAAGGAGATGAGTAACGACTTCATTGTCCACAAACGGATGGAGGAGTAAGGATTACCTTGAGAACCCCATCCTCATGGACCAAGGGTCTCACACACGCGTTTTGGTTCGTTCCTTTCAGATTCAAAATGCTCGTTGACTACAAATGTCAGCTCTGCAGCTACTTGGGTGAAAGCACTGAGGATACCTTGCTCCATATGCAGACCATCCATGGGATCTGTGTTGAAAAGCGCTACGTTTGTAGCGAGTGCACCTTCCGGAGTGATTACCGCATGCCCTATCTGCTCCATTATGAAAGGGATCATATGAACACAAAGGACTTCCTCTGCGAATTCTGCGACTTCTCCACCACCGACTACACCATTCGGAGTCGCCATCTGGAGATTGAACACAACCAGTGCGTCCATTGCGACTATGTGGGCGAGTCCCGAATCATGGTGGCCGAGCATGTCGCCAACGAGCATGTCCGAAAAGTAAGTTTAACGACCTTTCAGTATTTTAGAACGATTGTAGATTTGAATAAGAGATGAATTTGACCCCTTTTGCTCCCATTTGATGGCTCATTCGACTGAGGACGTATGAGAAACATGAAAGTTTTTGCAGACTGCTAATACTTCATTTGACATCCGAGATCCTGCAAACATTGAAGTTGCTGTTGTGATTTCAGCAGCTGGAATTGATTCCTTGAGCAAAGTAAAGTGAAGCCTTATGTTCGAGAGGACAGTTTTGTTTGTTAAAGAAGTCTTCGTCATTTCCTGTCTACAGCTAATTTATACATTTGAAGTTGACCCCGGCCATTGCTGATGAAAGCTCTTTTAAAACTTTGCATTCGTTTCACTTGAATGAATTTTCGCTGATGATATTGGGAGGACTAAAAGACTAAAGACTTCCAAAGCGTTTCACTACTTCAACAAGCGCGTTTGAAGATGTTGATTGAACGCAGATTGCCTTAAAATTATTTTTGGAATGAAATTCGTGGCAAAGAACTTATCTCAGCGTCTTCACTATATTGAAACAAAATGATTTCTTTTAACAATAATTATTTCTTTGTTAATCCTCAGAGATCAGCTAAGGGAGAACTTTCAACCAGGCCCTTCTATACTTCAGATCAATCTGCCGTGAGTAACCTTCAAGGAAATTGCATTTGTTTTTCTTACTAGTTCAGAACAATGGAGCAACCAGTGTTTTTCATCGAATTTCATTTCAAAAAAATGCACGGATCTTGCTGCTTGAAAAAATTTGCTTGCATCTCCAAACGCTGTTTGCTCCCCTCAAGTTCTTCATATTTGTCTTAGGCAATGTCCTCGTTCTTGCTTTTCAGGTGTACAAGTGCGACCATTGCAATTATCAAAGTGTCACTCAGAATGGCATTGACCTCCATGTGACAAGCCAACACGTAGAAAAGAGTCAAGCCCGCACAAGGACATGTCGAATGTGCGCCTTCCGCACCAATAACACCATGACTTTGTATGAACACATGTTCTCTGATCACAACCTTATTGAGGTCAAGTGTAATGAGTGCGAATTTGTGGGCGGAAGTGCCTGGGAGTTGAATGAGCACTCCGAGTCGCATGAACTCAAGGGCTATCAATGCGATCAGTGCGACTACAACACCAACCGCATCATGTTCCTCAATCGCCACAAAAAGGTAAGTGGTTGGTTTCTATTGTGAAAGAAACTTTTTTAGATTTGTAAAGCTTTTAACTTTCACACCACTTCCTCTAGGCGCGACACTCGGAAAAAAGTTTCCACTGTCCATACTGCACATTCAAATCTGCGCAACGTTGGTGCGTGAAGCAGCACATCGTGCAGGTACACGAGAAATCGCGCCTCTACCCCTGTGAGTACTGCGACTACAAGGCAAGCTCACGCGGTAATCTCAACGTGCACATCCGTGGAGTGCACGAGCGTGATAAGCGCTATGAATGCACGCAATGCGATTTCAAGACCTGCCACAAGAGTGGTCTGCTTAAACATTTGCGCTCGCATCGTGGGAAGGAACTGATCTGTGAACTGTGCGATTTCAAGACCTCCTCCAAAGGAACGATGTTTGTGCACAAGAAAGACGCACACGGAGCGCCCTGTCCTCAATGTGATTACGTCGCTACCAGCCATGGCGCACTTGAATCGCATCTGCGCATGAAACACGACGGTGGAGACACTTTGGATTTCCAGACAATGTGAATAGCGTTTTCTTTACTTTTTTGATGCAATTTTTGTTTATTGGTGTAGGGTTTAGTCATTGGTCTGATATTATTCGGGAAAGCAATTGTTTTGAATGATCTTGCTGGGTTTAATATATTTTCATGCAACATGGAAATAAACGTAGTATAACTCAATAACTCAATCCTTTCCATTTTTTGCAGCCAAAGCAACAATCTGACGTCGAGCCAGGTGTACACTTAAGATGAATATTGCTTAACATAGACAAGAGCATCCGAATTTTTGCAACAAACGGTTGGTATTACAACCCACATAATCTAACCTTCCATGTTTAAATTGCCATATACAAGAGGTTCATTTTCCTTGCAGGTCATTATTGGCTTTGAGCCTTCCGCCAAATGTTCCTGACGCTCGTTATTTGACTAGAGCCCTGATTAACTTATTCTACTTGAGAATAAATCACAATTGCTGTATCTAAAAAGTTTTACTTTTCGTTTCTTACATAATCACAAACGTGCCTTAATGAGGAAGATCATTCAAAAACTATCAATGAAGTTCATAGGCATACTAGCTACAAAATATAACGGCAAAAGTTGCAGAAAATATATAAAACTTAAACAAAAACAGTTTATTTCAATCTTTAACCTCAAGTAGTAGGGCCATGAAAATACCGTGAGGGGATGCGGAAGTCAACATTCAACGGCTAAAAAAATTGTACCAGTTTCCAAAAAATCCTTACAGCGCAATAAAAATATGGCCTATACCGTAAAAAATAGTAAATAATCACAAACATTTTAACAACGAGCAGTACGAACGATTTTGAAAGCAACAAAGGGGTAAAACGGCACATAGTTAACGGAACAAAACAAATTCCATTTTCCCATGTGAGTCCAAATTTCATTTGATTATCATTTGATCGCGTTTGTGAACCAAAGAATGCACAATTCGATCATAAATAAGTAGTCTGCGGCACAGCCTGGTCACCAGCCTACAGATTTTTGTCAAATTTTCGCAAATATTTCACTAGAAAATTGTAAGCCTTTACACTATGCTTTTTCTTCCAAGTTATGCTTGGTAAGCTAACAAACCTACTTCAGACCATAAAACGAGTGAAGTGTTGCTAAGTCACCAATTCGAACGCCATTATTGAAGATAAAAAGCGTCATTGAATGGAAAATAAATAAATCGGAATACCGGCACGGCAGATTGCAAGTGCTGTAAAGCTTCATAACTGTTCGCTTTTTTTCAGTCAGAAAACGCCAGTACANTTTTGTCAAATTTTCGCAAATATTTCACTAAAAAATTGTAAGCCTTTACTATGCTTTTTCTTCTAAGTTATGCTTGGTAAGCTAACAAACCTACTTCAGACCATGAAACGAGTGAAGTGTTGCTACGTCACCAATTCGAACACCTTTATTGAAGATAAAAAGCATCATTGAAAGGAAAATAAATAAATCGGAATACCGGCACGGCAGATTGCAAGTGCTGTAAAGCTTCATAACTGTTCGCTTTTTTTCAGTCAGAAAACGCCAGTACATAGACAGGCTGACTGGAAAAAAACCAAACGGGAATCAACCTTAGCAATAATGGTTTGAAAACCTGCGTCGCAGACATAATTGATCGCATCAATATTCCGTAGTTGGTCTTGCAACTAAACAAAGCCAAAAATTCTTCTCGTCACCCTGGATCAAAACAGCAGTGCTCTTATTCTAGAGTGACAGCCAACAAACAGGGTGATACAATCCAAAGAAGAAACCCTAGTTATGGAAACCTTTCAGCAAACTGCTCCTTTGGTTGAGTCTCAAAATTCGTAGGACCCTGGCGTTCTCCAGTTTTTTTCGCCAAAGTCTGATACAATCAGGGTCTTCTACATATTTGCCGGAAACCATGAGAGATATTGTTCAAATGCTTTGGTTCGCCAACCATGATCACTTAAAATTTAGCTGTCTAATTTTTCTTTAGCTTGGCAGTCTCTGTCGGCAACACCGGTCTTGGTGCATCAAAAGGACAAAGATGCATTATTGACGTGCAATGTTAAGTTATTTTCTAGGTTTCTTTTCATTGACAATGTAGACAGACTTCTTTTAGCTTCAAGATCGACTTGGTCTCGATTTTCTCCAGCTGACCCTCGGGTCACCCTGCCAACAATAGTGGTGCTAAAAGTTTATAATGGCCTCCAACGAGAATTCAACAAATCATGAAGGTATATTTTCCCTCCTCATTGGAAATTGTACCTAGAAATTACAACCTTGGATTCCTTCTTTCCATAGAACGCCACGAAGATGAGGACGAGAATGCGCCCATTATCAAGCGGCAAAAGGTCAAAAAAGCCAAGACCCGCCCACTTTCCAGCCGGAAATACATTCCAGTGGTGGAGCGGGTCTGCCTATTTTGCACTTTCGTTGCCGAAGACGCAGAGGATTTGGAGGATCACAACCACCAAAGTCACACGGAAGAGTGGCAAAAGATTGAGATCCAAGTTTGCCAATATTGCAAACCCGCCACTCATTTCTCAACCAAAGCCGAGCGAGCCGACCATTTGAAGGACAATCATGCCGATCACTTGGTCTGTTCACTCTGTCCAGGATTGAGATTTGAGGAGGGCGAGGACGAACTGGACGAGCATTGGCGGCAAATGCACGCTAAGGTACGCCACGCGCCTTGTGGCGTGTGTGGCGAAAAATTTAAGATGGCCTCCCTTTTGAGAGCTCACTTGAGAACGAAACACCCTCGAATTGAGTATGCCTGTCGGCAAGAGCACGAATCGTTGGCGATTGTGACCTTTGCCTCTCAGTCTGCCTACCAGCAACATGTCCTGGCTGTTCATAAACCGCTCAGTTGCTTCCCATGCCACGTTTGTGGTAAAAGCTTCACTCGGGAATTGGCTTTGCGACGGCATCTGCAGCACGCCCACATTCATCCCACCTCCCACATGCCTGGACTGGCGTGCTCACAGTGTTCCCATGTGGCGCGGACAGCTCGGGGCCTGAAATCACACCTTGAAGCCCGACACGACATGGAGGGTGGGGAGATCTTTCAATGTGATTTGTGTCGCTATAATGCCTTATCCAAAGTGACATTGGCCCGTCACCAAAAGGCAGCCCATCCCCAATGCGATCTTTGTGAAGCCCACTTTGGCTCTGAGGAAGAGTTGGAAGATCACACCCTCTTCCTTCATCCCGACACTCTCATGTGCAGCCTCTGCCAAGTCCGGCAGGCCTCTCAGGCCCAGCTCAAAGAGCACATGAGCCTTCACTACAACGAGTCACGCTTTGCCTGTCAGAAATGCGAGCTGGAATTTGACAGCTTCTCAGATCTCAACACCCACATCCTTCAAGACCACCTTCTTCCCGCAGTGGGACGTGAGCAAACAGACATGGGCGTTTTCCCATGCTTTGAGTGCGCATTCCAGGCTAGTGATATCCGTGAGCTCACGCGTCACGTTCAAGTGACCCACTTTCAAGAGGAAGGGCGCACTTTTCCTTGCTCCGAGTGCGATTATGTGGCCAAGTCTGCATTCACCCTGCGTGAACACAACAAACGATGTGGCAAAGGAAAACGCAAGTATCGCTGTCAGATTTGCGGTTTTGAGGCCAATCACTTCAATGGGTTGATCAGCCATTCCCAGGAAGCTCACCGGCGCGATGCGTCTAAGCGCATGAAGTGCGCAGAGTGCAGCTTTTCGACTGAGCGCGCATACAACCTGAAGGTGCACATGAAGAGACACAAGAGGGAGCGCGCTAAGCGTGAGGGTAATACATCTGACCTTAAAGCGTCTAACAAAGAGAATGAAGAAGAAACAATTCAAGATCACTAACCTGTGCCTATGGAAAAGGCAGACCCCTGCCCAGACTGCCAGGAGCATCAGGCCAATATTCTCGCACATCTCAAAGGCCCAAGGAATGTGGGGAAGGTTATCTGCAATTGACAGGAATGAATGGGCCTTTTTTTTCATACGAGACATCTTGCAACTTTCTACATTAAAATGTATTGAAAAAGGAACATATACCTACCCAAAAGAATATCTGGTAAAGGAGGATATCTCTCCATGTCCGGAACGCGATCGTGAACAATGACCATTACAAAGGCCGACAACCAGGAAACGCAAAGCCCATACAGAAAGGCCATCAGCGTTTTCAATCGGTCTGGTGGTAAGTTAAGGGCGTAGCCATGCTTGGTTCGTATCAAGCAACTCAGGCAAGTGTTCAGTGGGTTGCTTGATTGTGTGGGAGTGGCCGTGGGCGATGATCGGGACCCTTTACTTGGTTGATACGCCTGCAACATGTGAAATTCAGAAATGTGACAAAAAATTATATGGATTCAATATTACATAGGTCTGGCACGAATTCGAAAATTAGAATTTAAATTAATCTATTTTGGAGAAGTTGAATGAAAAACCTGAAGAAGTTATAATTTTGCACCAAATTTTTTCCGCTGGGTAGTCGTTTTTTTTTCTCTGATTCCTTTGAATCGCGGATTAAAGTTCCATTTGTTTTATTCTATTTGTTCAAAATCTTCGAAAATGGTGGAAATTGGTCTTTTTAAAAAAATATGTAAATTGGGAATTGCTCAATCATTTTCAAAAATAATTTTCATTTTCAAGAATTTCTTAACAGATTTACGTAGATCTTTCTGAGCTCAGAACCATATTTCTTGTTTTTCCGTCTCATGCTAGAAAAAATCAAATTTTCAAAGATGTTGAAAAAAATGTGGTGTGGATATAGATGAAGGAAATACATTACCTATTCGCGTTAAAAAACTCAAATTTCCGACATCCACTTAGAGCACTGGCAGCAGCATCGCCTTGATGCAATCTACAGACCAATTTCTCGTCGTAAAACCGATGGTAATGACCACAAATGAAATCTTGTTGTTACTTAGCACTTTGACGAAATATCAATAGCACCAAAAATGTGCGCGGCTGTTAGCTAATTTTTTTTTATATATGAATGCAATGGGATAAGAAATTAAAAGCCACCTTTGGTCTCTTCTAAAAATGCTTGTCCCACTACTTGATTATAGGTACCTATCAGCGGACTTCCTTACCGCTATAAGTTATTAAGAAAATAACCTAATAAAAATGAGCTAGCTCTTTGTCACAAATATTACAAATTGGGCCGGAAGAAAATACAAGAATACAACTCCTGGAATCCCAAATCCCGGCAAGCCTGTTGTTGAGGGATTAGTCATTTTAGCACTTTGAAATGATTCGATTTGAGTCGCCAATTTATCAGAGGTTTTCAAAGCTTCTTTCAGGGCAAGCTAACAAAAAAATTGTCTCTGAACAAGGATAAATATTTTTAGAGGGCACAAAAAGTAGCATTCTGTAGGCACCTTGGCAGCAGAGAAGTTACATACAGACATTGACCCAATCTAAGGTTCATTTTCGACTGATCCAACACTATTACTTTGATCCAAGATGCATAAAGCCAAATTAACCATACGAACACTTGTTAGCTTCATCAAACCCTTTCAATCTAATAACAACAATTATGATAGGTATCTTTTAATCCGTCCTACCGCAGGTACATTTCCAGTGGCCAAAACTTGGTCCAAGGACTGACTCTTGGTCAAGTTCAAGGTAGAATGACGACGGGCCTCTTTCCATAACTCATCCTCCGATTCACCCGACGAATCCGAATTCGAACTCAATCCCAAACCTGAAATGATTCAGATGAACTTTGACTATTAGAGACTTATAAATCAACATTATTTTAAAGTTAATAGTCCTGGTAGCGATAAGCCAGCGAAAACCCAATCAAAAAAACGGGCAAGCAAGCAAACACAGGAGTTTAGAATCAGTTGAACCGTCGTTGCTATTTAATGCTACTCATCGGACATGGAGCTTGATGTTGAAGGATAAATGGCCAAATCAAATTAATGATGAAAATCATGCAAATATTACAATTTGGATAGATGTCAGATCCTATAAATAGCCTCGTTCAATGACAAAAGTTATGGTCTAATAATAAAAAGCCAACCTTTTAGTCCTGACAAGAGCAAGAGGTGCGAAATTCGCTAGCATTTTAGTTATTTGAAGCAAACATATGATCCTCAGCCAGACAAAAAGGCATCAATAAACAACGAATTTGCTCAATACTTATGTCTGAAAAGTATTTGCATTTGTAAGAGCCAACCATTTAGTTCTAAGCTTGGTTCTTAAACCTAACATATCCGTTCGATATAATTCGAACAGTTACAGGTCGACAGTTATGTCGCAAAACTAATGAATGTTGGGTTCCATTATTGTTATTTAGGATCAAACGAATCACGTTTCCATAATTCTTCAGAAATCAAAAGTAAAACCAATTTCCAACACTATTTTTTTTTTTTGCTTTTCTTTCTTATTCACAACACATTTGTAATTTCAGGGATTTTGACAAGAAACAAGAGCAACCACAACAACAATCATTGTTAGATTTTACTGAATGAATCTTGAATTACTTCAAAACAATCACAGAGAAATCTTAGGGTTTCTCCAGATAATTGGTTTTACCTTGGAAATTGAATATTTTACGATAGCTTCTCTCTTTCAATCTGCAACTTACTCATAGCTTGTCTGAGTCAAATTCACAATGCCTTTTTTTTCTTCACTTTTCCTTACCGTTATTGCGATTGGAGTATGCTTCTTTGTTTTGAAAAATATAAACTTCGAAAATATGCTCCAAATAGTGTGTTTTCAAAACCCGCTGAACATGTCGAGAGGGGGAATTGCTACGATTTTTCATGAGTGTTTTGATATATTCCAAGATTTGTAAAGTTCTCAACGGCGGGTCAACATGACTTTTTTACCTTTTCGTAGTTCAGATCTGTGTCCCAGTCCTATGCATATTTAACCACTCCACTTTGAAAGGGGTTAAAATCTTTTTTTCAATGATCATAATTTTAGTCCAAAAATTGTATTACTGCATTGATTGCCATGTATTCATAGAAACAACTATTCAATTTACAAATCTTTTCATATGATAATCATGCCGTAGAATTACATTTTGGTAAACCCTTCACTTATCAATACGAGCATTTCGGTCTTTTGCTAATCCAAAGGACCCTTAACCCTTAACGGCCACAAAGACGGCCCACTTTCTCCAGATCTTACCCGGAATGGCAGCCAAATCGCGTGCAGAACCGTTGACCAAGGGCGGCCCCGCCCCTTTCCGGTCCCGTTTCCATCGCTGAAGGCCTAGAATAAGATGTTGTTTCACGCCCAAGGAGATTCGCGGACACAACGAGTCTACATCCTGCCGACTTAAGTTGGCCAAAATCGGCCCCGAGCAATTCCAGAGGTCATAGAATTCCAGGACATCCCGGAGCTGGTCGCGAATATGTCGATCCTCGGGCAAGTAGGTCCAAAAGGCGCCAAAGTCCGGATTCAAGGGCGGGTGGTAGGGATGATCTTCGGGCAGAGACATGGTCAAGAAACACGATTAACGGTGCCTGACTGTCTACGTCGAGGATGGAGAGGGCACTAATCTCAGCTCATGTTTGTTTGACGTCGTGTGTTTTGATCAAGGCTTGGACACTTTCAACGATTCAAATGGCAGCTGAATGACGTCATTAGAGGGAATATACGGCTGGCTTGAATCGTCCACTTGAATGGGTAGCCTGAGTAGACAGGGAATGAGTCAAGTAGAGTGAATGTGAATTGGTAATATACAATGCAATCTAAATAAAACTCCAAAAGGTGGAGGAAGATCAAAATTTGCAAGAACTACTGGAAAATTATAAAAAGTTATTTGTGATGATTTTGAATTAGAGAACGTGAGTATTGCCTAGATATATTGCTTGTACATGACTTTGAAATACATCGAGAACATTCTTGGACAACTTAATTGTTTTAGATTTTTTTTCTTTCAATTGTAACCGTCTCTTTGAGAAAACGTAACTTATACTATTTACATTGAAGTGCTTTTCCACCCATAATCCGGAAACACTATGTTTAGAAGTAAAATTAACAAAAGTGTTTTGGGTTTAAGCTTTGGTCATGGCAAAACACCCAACCCATGTTGTGTTTGCGTCTTCATTAGGCATTGTAAAATTTTGTAAGATGCAAATTTTACAGATTGCAGGTTTTTCCGCATCTTTTACTTCTGCAATTGTTGCAAGTGTGTGGGCAAGCTTTGATATGAATTTGCAATCGTAGTTATGATAAGCGGAAAATTTAAGTGTTTTTTGCAATTCATCAAAATTGCTTAAAATTGGAAAGTAGTGTTTTGAGTGTAAATGTTTTTGTCAATTTTTTTGCAAACGTCATGTCACGAACGTACAAAGTCGTATACACTGGACAAGGCAGCAGTTGACTACAAGGGAATATCCTCTAAAATGCACTGTTTCAGCTATGGAAACATTCCAAAATTTAATGTTTTACCTAAATTAGCCATGAACATGTGAAAGGTGAGTTCCAAGGCTCCCAAAACATACACTTTATTTTCTACATTTATTTTACATATCTTTGGGCCCAATTTTTTACGGCTAAACTAATAGCGGAAGTATCAATGAGAAGGCAAATTCAAGTTCATGTCCGTCCTATTTTGTGACATCTCTATCGATATCCTTATTGGGGCACCAATTTGAAAAATACTGGTCATCCAACTTGAAACTTTGAATTGGCTGATTTTGATGAAATGTCTTCAGAATGGAAAGTTCAATATTTTTTTTCGCGATATAATGTTTGTTATGGTGGGTAAATTAACCTTGGCTGCTCTCCTGAACTTTGTCAAATAATGTAATCGGCAAGTGTACCTCCAGTTTTTTACAAATCCGGTGAGATTACTCTACAATTAGGTATAGAAAAAAAAGCCTTTTACATACAAATCTTGGCCGGTCTCACCCATCATCAGATGAAACCTATAGACCGTATTTAGGGACTTCCGACAATCCGACCGAGAGGGCCGCGTATGACTCACAAAATCAAATAGTCAATGCTTCATTCGCATGTTTACAACATGACTATTTAGACATAATTCCGAGCAAGGTACGGCCGGACCAGGCCATTCTCATTCTCATTTTGGATCAGATATTAAATGAATTCATTTTAAAAACGCTTTTGTCTAGTACTACTTGCAAATTACATTGTCAGGAGCGGTTGATAAGATGGCATAAAAAGCTGATTGATGGAGGTCACATTTTTATTATTAAATTGAATGATATTATAATTAATAAATCTTCCATCTAGTGTCTCGGCAATATGGTCAGCCAGACCCCTCCTTTAGGCTGAATAGACCCTGATTTGGGATCAGGGATGAGCTCGGAGACGGTCTTGGCACATCGTTCCACCCGATAATGGGCTACCAAACGAATCATGGACAACTTGACTTGGAGCAGAGCAAATCTCATGCCCACACAATTCCTAGGTCCTTGACCAAAGGCCAAAAAACTGTATGGACTTCGTTTGGCCTTGGCTTCTGGGCTGAAGTTCTCTGGATTGAACTCCTTCGGATTATCGAAATATTGAGGATCCTTCATGATGGCGGGGGATGGGATTTGTACCAACATTCCTTTGGGGATCACGAAATCCGTATCTGGAACCTTGTAGTCCTTGACGCACAGGCGCTCAATCAAGGACAAAGGGTATAAGCGTAAGGTTTCATGGATCACCTTGTCTAAGTAGGGCATTCCTTGGATGGTGTTGTAGTCCAAACTCTCACTGCCACCATTTTCAGATATGGCCTTAGAAACCTCTTGGTAAACTCGTTCCTGTACATTTTCATTGGTGGCCAAGAAATAGGAGGTGATGCTCATAATGGTAGAGGAAGTATCAAAACCAGCAAAAAATAAGACCAAGGCGTTTGAAAAGAGCAGTAGCTCAATTTCGTCATCAGAAATGGGTGTCTTCTTGGACACGTGAACCTGAGCATCCTGATCAAATTGATCATTTTCCAGTTCTTCCTTGATTCCTTGGCGATCAGCATCCAACGCAGCCACCAGAAGACCCAAGATATCATTTCGTTTGACCTTGGACTTCCTCCGTTCCTTTATGCTTTGGGCGAAAATGTCCAGCAAAAAGTCTCCAGCCTCTTTGTCCAAGAAAGTGATCTCCTTGATCTTCGTCACCCAAGGGCAAATTGTGATAAGGGCGAATTTGGCCAATTGAATGAGTGCAGTGCCACTTAACAATTGATTGATCTGAAAATTGAGACAAACAGACTTGAATTCATGATGATGGAGCACTAGTTGATTTGAATCGTGCGGTTCTTTTGGACAAGTTGACCCATTAAAGATGGAACAAAAGGAATAAAAACAAGTGCGTTGTGGTTTTCTACTACAGCTGAATCGGTAACCATGGAACAGAGCTACTCCAGCCGATTGAAGACAGCGCCTCTACAATCAGAAACTCTTGTTGCTTTTCAGATGTCACCCATTTGCCCCCAAAAACTGGTCTGGCTTGATTGCAGGGCACTCTCGTGACCTTGCTTCCTCTGTGGTTAAACATGAATAAAAAACGTTTGTTTTTTTAGCATTTTTGGGGATGATTTTTTTTCCCATTTTCTTTCTCATACTTTTCAGTCAATATTAGAATCTTCACAGATGCAGGTGAGCTTACAGAACTAAAGGTTGATTTCATTTAAGGTCGAGGTTAATTGCCATAATTGTCCGTGGGTAAATTTCGTATTCAGTATTGGACCACTAAATCCCACCAAAAGGGCCGAGCAATCGGGGAGAAAATCCATTTTCAATTTCATGGCTGACCCCAAATTCTAATGTCGATGAGTTTTCTTTGGCGGTTTTGGGAATTGCAGCCAATGCAAAAGAAACAGTCGAACAGTCACACTGTCAAGCTCTATAACTTTCAGCTTTTAATATCTTTGATTTCCACCAAATTGGAATACATTGTGGAACAAAGGGACGATTAAACACATGATAAAATACAAATTTACGGTAGCAAGGCCAATGAGCACTCTTTTATGAGACATGAAGTAATCGTCTGCCAAAGTTTGCTTTCCTCAAGAATTTCCCTTCCCAATGGATCTTTTTGATAAGGAGATCAAGTTACTGCCTCTGGGCAAATCTATTTTTCTAAACAATTGTCTTTGGTAACGCGATACGTGTTCTTACCGCTTTATCAGTTTCAATTCTATAATGCATTTTGCTTCCAAATCAGCTTTATATATTTTAACATACTGTAGCTTCAACAAGCACCCTGCCGTGAACAAATCTTGTGAAAATTTAATTGAGAGTAGATCCTGCCACACTTATTTTCACCTAAAATCACTTCACCTTTTAGCCAATCTATAGCCCCCTTACGTTGCACGAAATATGGTTTGCGTTCTGGACTTCAGAGGGCGCTTTGTGAGTCAGCCTCTGGCAAATGAAGGGCTGATTAAGTCGAATCCTCTTTATTGAAGGATAATGCGTATGTATTACTTGTAGCTAATTCTTTCAAATTCATATGTATAATTAGTGACCTGGGTCACATAATGTCCGGAAAAGAAATCGCTTTCATGTCACGTCACGCGTGGTTTATTTACCAATCTACTGTGCGTCTTCCCGTTTTGTTTAGGCTGTCTGACGTTACAAGTAGGGGCCCTTATTGGGCATCACCTTCCACGTCACTACTCAACGTAAGCAAGAGTCACGTGACTTCAAAACAAAAAAAACTAGGACATCGTCTTTGAATCTTCTGTTACGATTGACACTTGGAAAGGTCATAATTCATTAACTAAGACCTTTTGAGGCAAAAGTTGCCCATGAAATAGAACACGGAAACAAGCCAGGACAAGATTGGTTAATTTATTATCAGATTAATTGGCACTTTGCATTTCCCAGGGCCCAAACATAGTCGCGAAATAACAAGGCAATGAAGGGTGATGTCTCTAGTTGTTAGTAGGGACCCTGGATGCAGAGACCCGCGAGGTTGAGTATACGTCATCAAATTCGAGCGATCTGATTGGCTGCCAATTGTCAACGAACATGGGCTTTGTTTGGAAACCTTCACTACAGGGAGTCAGTCACTTCCAAAAAGACCTAACGTGTTTGCATGGCATAAGAAGGCAAAGCTTTGAATGGCTTATGACAAATTTGATTCACCTTGGATTTAACCAACATATTCTACAGAATTAAAGTGTCTTTTGCCATTAGAATTGCATCAGTATGGTATTTCTCAATAAAATATAGTTGTCACGCTGATTTCTCGCATGCTGACAGGATCAATTTAGACTAAAGCACTTGAAAATAGAAAGTACAACCATTATCAACAAATTAAATTGTAAAGTAAATGGGGCTTGTTTCTTGAGAAACTCAGAAAGTTCACAAGCCATAATGTTAATATGAATAATAGAATGAAATGTGTTTGCAATCTAATCTTATTAAAAATGGGTTCAGAAATTATTTAGAAAGTAACAAAACTATTTTTGATAATCTAAAATGCCATATCTATGAATCAGCTCGTCTTTGAGTAAAATTTCGCAGTGTCCTTGAAAAACATATTCACTGTTGCTTGTCATGACAATACTCTTTCTTCAAAGCACATCAATTCGAAATCTGTTTGGAAACTTTTTAGTTCATCTGAGCGCTTACTTTTTCGAAGTGGAGCCACTTATCAAAACTCGCGCGTCTCTGACCAGGGTCTCTAGTTGTTAGGTCCTTTTACATAAGTTAAAAAAACCATTACATTTGAGTGTGGCTAAACAGCTTGTTGTCAATTAAGATTGCAATCTAGGAAATTAAGAGAAAAAATATCTTTTTTCTTAAATGGTGAAAAAAACGATTTGCTGTTCTACCTCCACATTGAGATAAGATTTTGGGGCATTCAAAGTGCTGATCTTGTAGAGAAAGTGTTTATATCAAGCAGAACTTTTCTGATTATTATATATCAAACTAAATTGAGTTTATTTCAAGCACCTTTCATTATTACTCAAACGTCAGTATGAATCAGTTACCTTTTGACCGAGAATCGGGCCAAATTTTCAAAATAAAGGCCTTAAGGGAGATGAACCCCTGTTAAGAATTCTTAACCTTTCCGTACCTACAGTCGGGAAGCAGGTTGAGTGACTCCAAATCTTGAACTTCCGTTGCCAAAATTATTCAGGTTGCGGAACATTAATACCTTACACCGAGACGATCTGCATGAATATTGGTTGGGAATTAGTTGGTAGATTTGGGGACTCTCGTCAATTGTTGGGGTGGTTTGGATTGTGAAGCCACCGTCTTTGGTGGATTTGGTCAAGTAGTTTCCAATATCATTGGTATGATTAGCATCATGGTGGTACTGCAATTTCGACACTCCTGTTCCGTGTAATCCTTCAACGGCGTTGTGAATCTCTTTCTTTTGAATCTCTTTTGAGAGATGAATGTTTCGTCGTTCCAAGGGGTGAGATTCGTCAAGGCCACCACGAGCCAAAACCATGGTCCAACTCATAATTAGAGCGGTGGCCATCGGTTTCCCCCAACGCAATCTCCGCCTGTGGATTTCCGCCCGGTGATCTCCGCCATAGTGAACTCCGCCAACGGCAATCTCCGCCACCATCAAATTCCCCCACGGTGAACTCCGCCACAGTGAACTCCTCCAATGATGAATTCCGCCAAGAGTGAACTCCCCCACGACGATCTCCGCCATGGATAACTCCGCCAACAACAATCTCCGCCAGGGTGA